>NC_081531.1:2034158-2101658 GCF_030273125.1 Centropristis striata | reverse complement strand
TTAGCTCCTGTTAGCCCCCTTTTTAAGTCCTGTTAGCTCCCGAAAAATCTATGGTTATAATAATAATAATAATAATAGTAATAATAATAATAATAAAAATAATAGTAATAATGATAATAATAATAGTAATAATGATAATAATAAAAATAATAATAATAATAATAATAATAATAATTATAATATAATAATAATAGTAATAACTAGAAAATTTCCTCTGGGCGAAATTTTGAAAGGGCCACGGGGGGCTACTGCCGGTGTGTGTACACTATGATGAGATTCTTCAGAGATTTCAAACAATTAATACTAGTAATGTTATGATACTATATAATATACAAGGAGCACACCTACAACAAGCATTCCTTTACAAGTATTTATTTATACAGCAACCTATGACCTTTAACCTCAAAATGTGTGTGTGTGAAACATTTGTATCTGGAGGAGTGTGCGCGCTTACGCGCGCATATGTGTGTGTGTGTGTGTGTGCGTGTATCTGTAACTGTTATTACATTAAATGACCAGTGTGTGTGTGTGTGTGTGTGTGTGTGTGTGTGTGTATCTGTAACTGTAATCACATCAAAGCATCAAAGCGTTGGGGTCGACCAATCAGAGCAGAGCAATCAACGGAATTAACAGCTGTGGAATCTTCTGGCAGAGTGAAAGCAGCAGAGGTGGGCAGAGTGAAATTTCTGGCCTCTAACAGAAAGAATTTTTGGCAAAACCATAATACCTATCATTGATCCGACTTCACTTTGAGCGTCCTGAGTTCTTCCTGAACCTTTACATATGTTTTTTTTAAGAAAAATGAAGAAATAGCTTTGTTAGAGCGATCTAAAAAAACAGTTAAATCTCATTTTTTCCGAAATCTTACTGCGTTTTTAATATGGGAGCCAATGAGGCTGTTGGTGCGTGTTGGTGGATCATCTGTGCGTCCTACGCCCAAACTATAACTCTGACAGCTTTACCAGAGGATTGTGAGGGAGAAGACTAATTTTCCTACGTTTCTATGTATAAATTATTTCTGTAGAGTGGAATTTGCGGCCTGGAGCGCAGTTTTCAAATTTATTTTTTGACAGTTTTTTCTCTCCCTCTACACTCTGGTGATGATGTCACACACTGCGACACGAACATTCCGTGCAATACACACCCATTATAATCTCAGAATTTCTCCAAAAGTGATCATGGTCATTGAACAGGGATTGATAAAAAACTATATGACCTATCGAAACGCAAAGTAATACACCAATACACAAGACTTGTGTCTACTGTTTAAAGTTTAAATGGAGTCTCTAGGTGAAATTATGCCGGAGAAGTAGACGTCTGAAAATCTTCAATTAATGTTCTTTTTTGCTCATTTTCTTTCGGCCGTCCCATTCATTTCAATGCAAAATTTTGGGCAGTTTTTCGCGACTTACGTCGCGAAAAATTCATATTCCGTAGAGAAAAGTAATAGCACACCGATCCCGATCAAACCGCACATTTTGATATATAATTTGTCCTAATTTGTCCAACTCTTCGAGTTGCAGGACTAGTAGCGGGACGAAATTGCGTCCGCAAGAGGAAGAAGAAGAAATCCACAGTATAACAGTAGTGCTCGGTGCGATTGCCCCGAGGCCCTAATAATAATAATAATAATAATAATAAAGAGAGGTTGCTCCAGCCAGCAGCAGGTCAGTGTGTCTGATGTTTGAGTCTTGACGTGTGAAACCTTTTAAACTCTTTAAACGCTTGTTGAAAGGACAGAGTGGAGTGAAGAGCCGTGAAGATGTCTGAGTGAGATGAGACGAGCTGACGTCTGTTCTCATCCTGTTCTCACATAAATACACTTCCATCCACACAGAACACAGAACACGTGGCGCTGCCGCTGTTTTAGAACCCAAAGAGTAAAATGCTGCTTTAAGCATCTGAGTTAATGTTCCATCAGAAGTTTGTTGCTTCATGCACACATTGATTTTTATGTGTTTATCTCGTCATGCAGCTGAAAACACTGGAGGCTGGGATCAATAACATGGATCAATACTGTGAATAAAACACAAATAAAGTGTCTCTCATGATGTCATCAGCTCAGAGCTCAAAACTCTGGATGCTGCACCAAACTCCAGAGAGAAAACAGGGAATTTAAAGGATTTTGATGGTTTCCAGCCCGACTCTTTGTTGTGTTTCACTTTTGCATCCATACATTAACTCTCTCTTATATATTTATTTATATATTTTAACCCTGTGGAGTCACTAAAAGCTCCAAATAATCCAGACTTGTTGCCTCCATCAGACTAGAAAACAAAGCAGCGTGGAGCCCTACTGTACATTTACCTCTAAAGTTCTGGCTGTAAACTCCATGAGGCCAGTTTCAGTTTGATGATGATATACCAAGTAAAACTGGAGACAAGCTCAAATAGATTTAGTATCAAATGATAGAACTGGATGGAACCCTCTTATATGGTAGATTTGACACCTTTGGTCACATTTGACACATTTACAATTCTTTATTGAGCATGATAGTGTTGTAAAAAAGAGACAAAATGACCAAAAAATGACAAAAAGACACAAAATGACTAAAAAAAAGACACAAAATGACCAAAAAAGACACAAAAAAGACATGAAAAGGATTCAAAAATGGACAAAGTAGCCCAACACTCCACAGAGTTAAACACCTATGAATACCTACGTTTTTGGAGTGTACATGAACACATCATCAGCATCAACAACACTAAAAAAAGACAAACTAAAAACATAATAAATTAAAGTAGAAAATGTCCTCTGGGTAAATAGTGAAAGGGCGACGGGGGCTACTGCCGGTGTGTGTACACTATGATGTCTCTAGGTGAAATTATGCCGGAGAAGTAGACCTTTAAAAATCTCCAATTATGGTTCTTTTTCACTCATTGTTTTCGGACGTCCCATTCATTTCAATGTAAAGTTTTTCCCCGTGGCTCTGATGAAAATGTTTGGATGGAAACAGTGAATCTGACGTCTGACGCCTGAACAGTGAACAGATTTAATGAAGTCTGAAATAAACCAGCGAGTCGATGGTCCTTGAAGGAGGCGGACAAAACACGGAGGACAGAAGAAGAGCCAAGCTGGCACACACACACACACACACACACACACACAGAGACACACACACACACACACACACACACACACACAGACACACACACTCACACACACACACAGAGACACACTCACACACACACACACACAGACACACACATTCACAGACACACTCTAACACACAGACACACACACTAATACACACACACAGACACACACACACACACACTCACAGACACACACTAACACACACACAGACACACACACACTTACAGACACACACTAACACACACACGGACACACAGACACACACACACACACACAGACACACAAACAGACACACACACACACACACAGACACACACAGACACACACACACTCACAGACACACACTAACACACACACACACACACTCTCTCTCTCTGCTCAGGCAGCAGATTTTTAATCACATTGCATCAGTGCACGGAGCCAAATAAAACCCATAACAGTTAAAATATACAACAGCACTACATTAACCACTCACACACACACTCACACACACACACACACACACACACACTCACACACACACACACACTCACACACACACACACACTCATACACACACACACTGCTCTCAGCAGCTCGTAGGAGTTTTATTTTGTGAGCTGAGAAAAGAACTGGAGCTTCATGTTTCTCTTCAGTTTCTATATTTGACTGTTTTAAACTCAACAAACTGTATCATCCAACTAATATACAGTACCTCCCTGCAGCTACACATCATATTATATATTACAAATATGTTTTAAAAAACTTATTAATCACATAGAAAACGATAAGGCTACGTTCACACAATGACCAAAAAAAGACACAAAATGACCAAAAAAGACACAAAATGACCAAAAAAGACACAAAATGACCAAAAAAAGACACAAAATGAGAAGACTTTATTGTTGATTTCTCAGTTTTATTTTTAATTTGTTTAATTATGTATTTTTTAAATTTAAATAATATATTTTTATTTATTTACAGATTTTTAAAAATGTGTTCTTCATTATTATTGTTTTATATTTTATTTTTTATATTATTATATTATATAAAATATTATTATATTCATATTATATTTTTCTATTGTAATATAATATAACAGGATACAATTATTTGTTTGTTATATATACCTATTTATTTACAGTTTTGCTTGTATATAATAATAGAATGTTTTATTATCATAAAAAAAGTATATAATTATATATATATATATTATTTTTTATTTTTCTGTATTTATGTCTACATTTTTATTAATTTATTTAGTTATTTCCTTATTTATTTTCTTAATTTTTATGTATGTTTTTTTTATTTCTACTAGTATTTTTGTATTTCTACATTTAAGTTTAATATTTATTTATTTATTCATTCATTCATCTATTTATTTACTTATTTATTTATTTCTACATCAAACAATGCATTATTTTTTTTATTTTAATTTCTACATTTTTAATTTTTTTTTTATTTCTTTCCACATAATAAAAAATATTTTATTAATTTATTTCTACTCATGAATTTTCACCCTTCATACAATGTATCCTTCTTCTTTATTATCTCTGTGTTGTTGTTGTTGTTGTTGTTGTTGTTGTTGTTGTTGTTGTTGTTCAGCTCTGTGAATGACTCACAGTTCATCTGTGTATTTATTTATGGCTTGTATATAGAGCTGTGTGCTGATTTCTGTATTAATATGAGCTAATTGAAGAGTTTTATGAAGTGGTTTTGTGATTTTTTCTCCGGAGCTCCGATCAGATTTCTGACTGCAGTCGTAACTTTTACAGCAGTTTTAAAGCTGGAGAGATGAAAGCAGCAGCTCCATCACCATGTTTAAACATGTGAGACGTTAACAGAAACACTCCACTGCAGCACATTTAACCCTTCACTCCCCCAGCCAGCCGGGCTTTTATTCTGAAGGAGGGAAAAGACTCCGAAGCTCCCACTCTCCTTCCAAAAATAATGTGTTTCACATGTTCGATTTGAATTATAGTCAACAAGCCGTCATTTACATTAAGAATGTATAAAAACCTTTAAAGGCCGTTTTCTCATAATTAGTTTTTCCTCATAAATTTCCATTTACAGACACCAAACTGACCAGATTTATTCTGAAATTCATTCTGAAGGTTTTTTTTTATTCATACTCTAATTTGTAAACATTTTGTTCCTAAAAATATAACCAAAACTGATTTTTTTTATGGCTAATGACAGTATTTTCTGATCTCAATTTCCTTCTGTGAAAAACTTTAAATCTAATATATCAACAAAATAAAATAATAATAATAATAATAATAATAATAATAACTTTCAAATTTGCTTGATCAAATGTTCAGATTTATGTCCTGGGAATATATGAAAATTAGCGCATATTTAACATTTTGTTCCTAAAAACATGACCAAAATGTATTATTTTTATGACTTTTTTGACAGTATTTTCTGACTAATTAAATGATAAAATTAGATTTCCCAATTTCCTTCTGTAAAAAACTTTAAATCTAATATATAAACAAAATAAAATAATAACTTTAAAATTTGCTTTATCAAATGTTTAGATTTATGTTCTGGAAATATATGAAAATTAGCCCATATTTAATGAGTCCACGCCTCATTTGCATATCTAAACATAACATTTTGAAAAACTTGTAATGCAAAAAAATATTGTTTTACTGTAAATAACAAACTGGGGAAGTTTCATGATGATATCTATAAGTTTAAAAAATGACCCTATTCCTCTGGAGTATAAAAACCTATAAAGGCCGTTTTCTCAAAATGAGCTTTTTCTCATGAATTTCAACTTCAGCTCCACTTTCAGACACCAAACTGACCAGATTTATCTCTAACTACATTCTGAAGCTTTTTACAATAATTCATACTCTGATTTATAAACATTTTGTTCCTAAAAACAGGACGAAAATAGATTTGATAGGAATTTTTGAAGTCAATGAAATAATAACTCTAAAATGTTGCTGATTTATGTGCTGCAAATATGCAAATTAGCACATATTTAATGAGGTCACGCCTCATTTGCATATCTAAACATACAATTTTTATAAACCTAGTAATGCAAAAAAATATTGTCTTGATGTGAATAACAAACTGGGGAAGTTTCGTGGTGATATTTGTCAGTTGTCGTGTCTCTGAAGGCAGATATTAATGCGTCCTCACGGTTTATTGATCCGTGATCGCTTCATTAATCAGACGTATAGATTTACCATCAACGTCTCAGCTTCTACATGTTGTTGTGTGTTGTTGCTTGAATAAATACACAAAGTAAAGATAACGACTCCGATCACCGTTTAAAGGATTTCTGCTGCTAAATGAGCCGACGGAGTCATTCACAGAGTCACAACAACAACAACAACAACAACAACAACAACAACAACACGGATCTAATAAAGAAGAAGGATCCATTCTATGAAGGGTGAAAACTGACATGAGTAGAAATAAATTAATGAATTTATATTATGTAGAAAGAAATATAAAAACTTTAAAAATGGAGAAATAAAATAAAAAACATAATGCATTCTTTAATGTAGAAATTAGTAAATAAATAGATAGATAGATAAATAAATAAATAAATAGAGAAATAAATAAATAAATGAAAAACTTAAATGTAGAAACATGTAACATGTTTGTAACATGTACAAAAAATAGGAAAATAAATGTGGAAATAAGTAAAAAAAATGAATGAAAATGTAGACATGAATACATAAATACAAGAAAGGATAAATATAGAACTTCCATTTACTTTTCTGCAGAAATATATATATATATATATATATATATATATATATATATATATATATGCCTAAAAACTGTTTTTCACAGTTTTTCTGATTTATGAAATGCTAAAAGTCAATGAAATAATAACTCTAAAATGTATTCTATATATATATATATATATATATAGTTTAGTTTTGTATATATATATATATATATATATATACATATCTTCCCTTTATCAGTTATGAAATAAAGCTTATTGTTGATATAATTGATTATAATATAATAATATAATATAATAATAATATAATATCTCCTGTTGGTCCCTGATTAAACCTGTTTGACTCTCTGACCTGAAACCAGCTGAAAGCTTCACATGCTGTTTTAATCCGACTCGATAATTCAATTAGTGTTAAAAAGTCAGATTTTATTACAACACTCAAAGAGTTCAAGATAAAGATTCAACATGTGAGAACAGCGAGAGACGGAGACGTCTCAGCGGAGATTAAAAATAGTCCGCCATAAACACTGTGTGTGTGTGTGTGTGTGTGTGTGTGTGTGTGTGTGTGTGTGTGTGTGTGTGTGTGTCCAGTCGATGTCTTTTTATGGAAAAAAAAAATTTCGGCTGTGATTCATCATCCGCTGTCAGACTCCAGCTGGACCTCTTCTTCTTCTTCATCATCTTCATCCTCCCCCTCTTCCTCCTCCTCCTCCCGACTCCACCTGCTGATCTTCATCTTCATCTTCATCAGTGAATCTGCTTTTTCTGTTTCTTCTCTGAATCATCGACTGTTACATAACATCACAAACTGCACCAACGTTCAGTCAAACTATGGAACAGAGATACAGCTTTTCATCATCCGTCCTTCCAAACGTTCATCCATCCATCCTTCTTTTATCCATCCATCCATCCATCCATACGTTTGTCCATCCATCCATCCATCCATCCATCCATCCTTCCAAACGTTCATCCATCCATCCTTCTTTTATCCATCCATCCATCCATCCATACGTTTGTCCATCCATCCATCCATCCATCCATCCATCCATCCATCCATCCATCCATCCATCCATCCACATGTTCATCCATCTATCCTTCTTTCATCCATCCATCCATCCATCCATCCATACGTTTGTCCATCCATCCGTCCTTCTTTTATCCATCCATCCATCTTTAAATCCAACCATCCATCCATCCATCCATCCTTCTTTCCAAACGTTCATCCATCCATCCATCCATCCATCCATCCATCCATCCATCCATCCATCCATCCATCCTTCCAAACGTTCATCCATCCATCCTTCTTTTATCCATCCATCCATCTTTAAATCCATCCATCCATCCATCCATCCATCCATCCATCCATCCTTCCTTCCAAACGTTCATCCATCCATCCTTCTTTTATCCATCCATCCATCTTTAAATCCATCCATCCATCCATCCATCCATCCATCCATCCATCCTTCCTTCCAAACGTTCATCCATCCATCCTTCTTTTATCCATCCATCCATCTTTAAATCCATCCATCCATCCATCCATCCATCCATCCATCCTTCCTTCCAAACGTTCATCCATCTATCCTTCTTTTATCCATCCATCCATCCGTCCTTCCATCCATCGATCCATCCATCCATCCATCCTTCCAAACGTTCATCCATCTATCCTTCTTTCATCCATCCATCCATCTTTAAATCCATCCATCCATCCATCCATCCTTCCTTCCAAATGTTCATCCATCTATCTTTCTTTCATCCATCCATCCATCCATCCATCCATCCATACGTTTGTCCATCCATCCATCCATCCATCCATCCATCCATCCATCCATTCATCCATCCTTCCAAACGTTCATCCATCCATCCATCCACCCATCCATCCATCCATCCATCCATCCACCCATCCATCCATCCATCCATCTTTAAATCCATCCATCTTTAAATCCATCCATCCATCCATCCATCCATCCATCCATCCATCCATCCATCCACCCATCCATCCATCCATCCATCTTTAAATCCATCCATCCATCCATCCATCCATCCATCCATCCATCCATCCATCCATCCATCCACCCATCCATCCATCCATCCATCTTTAAATCCATCCATCTTTAAATCCATCCATCCATCCATCCATCCATCCATCCATCCATCCATCCATCCATCCACCCATCCATCCATCCATCCATCTTTAAATCCATCCATCCATCCATCCATCCATCCATCCATCCATCCATCCATCCATCCGTCTCTTCCTCCTTCAGGATTTTGTCGTTTCTATAATACTTCATGTAATTTTTGTCATGTTTGAGTTTTTCCTGCTGTTTGTTAATAATCAACTGATGAAAATAATTCTTCCTGTTTGTTTTTAACGTCAACATTTAAAATAAACGATTCAGAGATAATAAAAGTGTTTTTCTCTGCAGTGACGAACAGAAACATGGAGGAAGTTCAGCAGGAGTGAAAGGCTTACATAATGACTGACTGACAGTGTTCTCCTCCTCTCCTCCTCCTCCTCTCCTCCTCCTCCTCTCCTCCTCTCCTCCTCCTCCTCTCCTCCTCTCCTCTCCTCCTCTCCTCCTCCTCCTCTCCTCCTCCTCCTCCTCGTACCTCCCACCAGCTGTAGGAGCGTCTGCTGGTCCAGCTGGAGCGGAGGAGGAGGAGGAGGAGGAAGAGGAGGAGGAGGAGGAGGACAAACTGCACCCGAGAGGAAAAATCAGAAATAAGTTATAAACGGAGGCTGAATTCTCAGAGCTGCTGCTGGTTCAAACCGACTGGAAAAGACTCAACGTTGGTGTTAAAACGAGCTCCGAGGAGGAACTCTGCTCCGGTTAAAGCCACGTTTCTCATCATGTGATTATCTTTCATTTAAATCAGCAAGTGGAGCGTTTAAAACTGATGTAGGAAATGTTCCCATGGCTAAACTTAAAGTCACATCAGGGAGATTTTAACTGAATTTATTTCCTACAGATGTGACCAAAGAAAACAAAGATTCAATCAAAAGGTTCAAATAAAAGCAGGACTTCAACCAGGAGACCTTTATGAAAGTTAAATAAATGTTACATAACAAACGTACTTATTGAGCCACATCACAAAGTCTTTAAAACCAAACCCAGTGCTTTTATTTCACCTCACAACATTACCACACGTCATCAAACCGCCAACATTTACCGTCAAAGTTTGTGTCATTTTTGCATCTATTTTTGTCATTTTGTGTCATTTTTGCATCTATTTTTGTCATTTTGTGTCTTTTTTGGTCATTTTTACATCTATTTTTGTAATTTTGTGTCATTTTTGCATCTATTTTTGTAATTTTGTGTCTTTTTTGGTCATTTTTGCATCTATTTTTGTAATTTTGTTAAATTTTTTGGTCATTTTTGCATCTATTTTTGGTCATTTTGTGTCTTTTTTAGTCATTTTTACATCTATTTTTGGTCATTTTGTGTATTTTTTGGTCATTTTACATCTATGCTTGGTCATTTTGTGTAATTTTGTGTCATTTTTACATCTATTTTTGTAATTTTGTGTCTTTTTTTGGTCTTTTTTTACATCTATTTTTGTAATTTTGTTTCATTTTTTGGTCATTTTTACATCTATTTTTGTAATTTTGTGTCTTTTTTGGTCATTTTTACATCTATTTTTGTCATTTTGTGTCTTTTTTGGTCATTTTTACATCTATTTTTGGTCAGGAGGAACACTCTTCATTTCAGAGAGGCTACTCATTATTTTTTACATTGAACATGTGATTATTATCTACAGTCTATAGATGGATATAGTCAGATTACAAGAGAAATACAGTCAGAATTTCAAGCACTTTATCCAAAATCCTTGAAAGTCCATTTAAATTCAAGTATTATCAAGGATTTGAGGCACCCGTACCAACCCTGATATTAGTATGTGCATATTTATTTACACTTCTGCATGTTGAACGATAAACTTAACGTTGTTGTTTTTAGTTTAAAAACCCAAAGATGTGAATGTGTCAGGAGGAATGAGGTGAAATGTTTCAGATCGATAAGAGAAGGAGCAGAGACGTTTTCTCTCAGCTCACAGTTGTAATGTGAGGAATGTGCGGCTGAGATGTGACATGCTGCCGTTTTTAGCCGGCAGTTAATAATTCAGGGTCAGAGTGTGGAGGGAAGAGGTCCGCTGACGTTTTAATGTTCATTCCTCCACTTCTCACTCTGCCGCTTTTAACCACAAACTCTCTAACGTGAAGCGGTTTCCTCCGACGTGGAGATAAATCTCCGTGTCTCAATAAAAAACCCAAAGGATCCGCAGCTTCTGCTCCTTCTATGGACACGAGTTTCTGCAGGAGGTCAAAGGTCGCAGCCTGAAATCACATCTGGGCCCGGGACGCACCTGAGAGGGACGCCGCGAGGAAAGGTTCTCCAGGAACGCCAGAAATAACAAACTCTGATGTTACACACGGAAATATGAGGAGAAAATAACAGTTCTAGGGTCATAAACTGCTCCGGAATAACAACGTGCAAGTAAAAAATGACAATAAATAATAAAAAAAAATAGTTCAGTCAACATTTACTGTTCTGGTCCCTGTTGAAGGTAAAGAAGTTTAATACAGATTAATTTAATTTAAACACCTGAGTCTCATCTTTTATTTCCACTAGGGATGAGATATTACTTATTTTTATTTCAGTTTTATTTATTTATTTTAACTAAGCTGAGATTTACGAACATTAAAACATGAGAAGCTCAAATAAATGTTTTATAAATGTAAAGATTGCATCGAAAAGAGAAAATATTAACAGTGATACCTCCTGCTTCAAGAGGAGAGTTTTTACAACAACAACAAAATGCTAATGAAATTATATGATGTTGCCTCCATCAGAGTATAAAACAAAGCAGCGTGGAGCCCTACTGTACATTTACCTCTAAAGTTCTGGCTGTAAACTCCATGAGGCCAGTTTCAGTTTGATGATGATATACCAAGTAAAACTGGAGACAAGCTCAAATAGATTTAGTATCAAATGATAGAACTGGATGGAACCCTCTTATATGGTAGATTTGACACCTTTGGTCACATTTGACACATTTAAAGTTCTTTATTGAGCATGATAGTGTTTTGAAAGTAAAAAAAAGATTCAAAATCACATTTTATGTTGGACTAAAGGACTAAAAAAGACACAAAATGACTAAAAAAGACACAAAATGACTAAAAAAGACACAAAATGACTAAAATAAAAGACACATAATGACTAAAATAAAAGACACAAAATGACTAATAGAGACACAAAATGACTAAAAAAGACACAAAATGACTAAAATAAAAGACACAAAATCACTAAAAAGAGACACAAAATGACTAAAAAAGACACAAAATGACTAAAAAAGACACAAAATCACTAATAGAGACACAAAATGACTAAAAAAGACTGAAAATGACTTAAAAAAGACTGAAAATGACAAAAAAGACACAAAATGACTAAAAAAGACACAAAATGACTAAAAAAGACTGAAAATGACTTAAAAAAGACTGAAAATGACAAAAAAAGACACAAAATTACTAAAAAAGACACAAAATGACCAAAAAGAGACACAAAATCTGGAGATACCACCACTTGTTTTCTAAAAAGAAATTAATTATCTTGTTATCTCGAGATAACAAATCACGTGTTGCTGGTGTTTTATTTTTTTGGGACCCAAACATCTCCAGATCAACTGGTTAGTTTATTCTTTAGATCACACAGTTTGTTTCTAGAGATAAAAGTTGAATCATCCATTTCTAGATGCTGAAGCTGGTTTTCTAGAAGAGAGTTGATGATCTAGTTATAGCACCGTTTCTCAAGGTTCTCACACAAACACTATAAGGAACCAATCTTTATTAAATAATTAATATAATTATGTAATTAAATGATATGACAATGTTCTGAGTGTGCTATAGCCTATCTAATCAAAGGGAATCTTTTGATGTCCTACTTCATTTATCTTGAAAAAAAAGTTATGTAAACAAACGCTTCCATGGCATTAGTCATGATTATAATTAATAATCAATAATAACTATGTATGACTAAACTGACTGACTAAAATAAATGTGAACCATGCCTGGGTGTAGAAAGAGAACAGTAGCCTATACTCGTGCATGATGATAAGTGTTTGTTTCTTTTCTAAGTTTGATAATAAGTTAGCATGCTACTTTTATTTTGACGGGACTTTTATTTTCCCGTCTGTCTGCCGTCATATTAATAAGTGAGAAACGAATTAAAAAGATTAAAAAGGGAGCGAACTTCTTCGTCAGGAGGACTGTATTGGGTACGGGTACTATCGGGAGGATTGTGGCCCATACAAGCACTGGACAATAAGTTGATAATGTCCTCATTGGTCAGTGTTGCTGCCACAAGGTTCCCACACTGACTCATGCTCACTTACTGCGGCAGCAAAATACAAGATGGCAGTGCCTTGATGACGTCAGTCAAGTTTCATTATATATATTCAAGGTTCATTCCATATATTCAAAGATTAATTTCCTGAACGGCATGCCATAAGTTATATATATATATAACTATATATATACATATATATAGTTATATATCAAGTAGCATTTTTTTACAAGTCCTCTGCTTCTGTAGTTGTGACTTAACATTTTATTTTGTTAAATTGTTCATGTATTTTGTGTTTTCTTGTGTCATAAATCAGTTTGTCTAAAGTTAAAAGTGAAACTAACCCAGATAATAAAGCTCCTCGCTGCGCCTCTGGAATATAAAGTGTCCTCTCAGAGGAAGGACTGGTGGTCCTGGTGGGAGGACTGGTCCTGGTGGGAGGACTGGTGGTCCTGGTGGGAGGCCTGGTCCTGGTGGAGGACTGGTCCTGGTGGGAGGACTGGTGGTCCTGGTGGGAGGACTGGTCCTGGTGGGAGGCCTGGTCCTGGTGGGGGGACTGGTCCTGGTGGGAGGCCTGGTCCTGGTGGGGGGACTGGTCCTGGTGGGGGGACTGGTCCTGGTGGGAGGCCTGGTCCTGATGGGAGGACTGGTCCTGGTGGGGGGACTGGTCCTGGTGGGGGGACTGGTCCTGGTGGGAGGCCTGGTCCTGGTGGGGGGACTGGTCCTGGTGGGGGGACTGGTCCTGGTGGGGGGACTGGTCCTGGTGGGGGGACTGGTCCTGGTGGGAGGCCTGGTCCTGGTGGGAGGACTGGTCCTGGGGGGAGGCCTGGTGGTTTCCTCCAGTAGAGGCTCTGCTGGGTTCACTATGAGCTCAGAGTTTATTTCCCTGTTTATTCCCAGTGGAAGTCCACAGGAAGCTTCAGTCAGCACCTTTTATTCCTGCTGCTCAACAACACAAAGAGGAAACTTATTTTAGATCTGATAAAAAACTAAACAAGTTTTATAACACAAACAGTGAATAATGCAACAATGACAACATATTATTATTAACTCTCTGGAGTCTCTAGAGGACTTGTTGCCTCCATCAGACTAGAAAACAAAGCAGCGTGGAGCCCTACTGTACATTTACCTCTAAAGTTCTGGCTGTAAACTCCATGAGGCCAGTTTCAGTTTGATGATGATATACCAAGTAAAACTGGAGACAAGCTCAAATAGATTTAGTATCAAATGATAGAACTGGATGGAACCCTCTTATATGGTAGATTTGACACCTTTGGTCACATTTGAAACATTTAAAATTCTTTATTGAGCATGATAGTGTTTTGAAAGTAAAAAATAGATTCAAAATCACATTTTATGTTGGACTAAAGGACTAAAAAAGACACAAAATGACTAAAAAAAGACACAAAATGACTCAAAAAGACACAAAATGACAAAAAAAAAGACACAAAATGGCTAAAAAAAAAGACACAAAATGACAAAAAAAAGACACAAAATGACAAAAAAGACACAAAATGACCAAAAAAGACACAAAATGACCAAAAAAAAGACACAAAATGACAAAAAAGACACAAAATGACACAAAATGGCTAAAAAAGACACAAAATGACTAAAAAAAAAGACACAAAATGACAAAAAAGACACAAAATGACCAAAAAAAGACACAAAATGACTAAAAAAAGACACAAAATGACCAAAAAAGACACAAAATGACCAAAAAAAGACACAAAATAACTAAAAAAGACACAACAACAGACACAAAATGACCAAAAAGACATGAAAAGGATTCAGAAATGGACCAAATATCCCGATTAGACTCCATGTTATTAAAACATGATGCTTCAGAAACAAAGACAGCTCAGAATTATATTTGATACGCAGCGATGTTAAATAGAAATACAAAGAATGTGAGTCAGTGAAAACAAGAGTTCATGATATGATTCATGAATAAACTGGAGATCACATGAAACTGGAGTAAAGTTATTATAATTGATTATAATAATATCGTTTATTATTTGGACAGAAAACAGAGTCACAAGACTCGTTTACAGTCCAGCAGGAAATATTTCTACCAGTCAATAATCAGAGTTGTTTTCATCTTTCTGTTGTTTTCCTCACAAAGGTCAAAGGATGAAAGATGAGTTGAACTTTTACTGATATCAGACTTTATTTATTTATGTTAATCTCAGAATGTCTTTCTGCTTATTTTCTATATTGTGATTTTCTATTTTCAGTAAAGAAAAGATGAGAGAAATGTTTCCTCACATCACCTTTCAAAGCTAACTACACATTTTTCTACATTCTTTTGTCATTCGCTTATTTATTATTTTCTATATTTATCTTTATATTTCCACCTTTTTAAAATGAGCATATTTATTATTTTTTATTTTCTTATTTTTTATTTTTTTACACCTTTGTAAAAGTTACTTATTTATTCTTATTTATATATTTGTTTATTTTCTGTTTTTTTATTCACTTTCATATTCTGTTTTTAAATTTTCCATATATTTCTATATTATGTTATTATTCTTTAATTATTCTTATATTTATTTGTCTTTATATTTAGTTTTTTGAAATCCCCTTATTTATTATTTTTATTTAATTATTTTTATTTTTTACACCTTTGTAAAAGTTATTTATTTATTCTTTTATATATTTGTTTATTTTCTATTTTTTTATTCTGTTTTTAAATTGTCTGTATATTTCTTAATTTTTGTTAATAAATTATTGTATTTATTTGTCTTTTATAATTAGCTTATTTATTATTTTATATATTTATCTTTTTACAATGAGCATATTTATTCTTTTATTTAGTTATTTTTATTTTTTACACCTTTGTAAAAGTTACTTATTTATTCTTATTTATATATTTGTTTATTTTCCATTTTTTTATTCTGTTTTTGAATTGTCTGTATATTTCTTAATTTTTGTTAATAAATTCTCATATTTATTTGTCTTTTATAATTAGCTTATTTATTTATTTATTTATTTTTTTTTACACCTTTGTAAAAGTTACTTGTTTATTCTTTTATATATTTGTCTATTTTCTATTTTTTTATTCACTTTTTAATTCTGTTTTTAAATTTTCTGTATATTTCTATTTTTTTTTATTAATTATACTTATATTAATTTGTCTTTTGTAATTCCCTTATTTATTATTTTATATATTTATCTTTACATTTCAACCTTTTTAAAATGTACTTATTTACTCTTTTAATCATTTTTAAATTTTCACTTTTATTTGCTTATTTGTTCTTTTTTCACTTCCACATTTATTGTCTCATTCTTTTACAGATTTATTCTTTTTTTATCACACTCCCATGACTCTATAAAATTATACAGTTAATTATTTTATATCATTAACAAAACAATAATTTTATTTTATCTTGTTTCACTTTAGATAAATTAATGACTGACTAAATAAATAAAAACATCTTTTTTTATGGTTTTGTCGAGTTTATGATGAATGCTGACAGCCTGATGATGTAATGATATAATGTGATTACACACACACACACACACACACACACACACACACACACACTCTAAAAGGACATTCCTGTTTTATGAGCTGACTTGTTGACAGACCTTCTTCTCTACTGGGACAACTTCAGTTTCTCAGCCCAGAGGATTTAAAGCAGTCGTTCCCAAACTGGGGGGCGTGGCCCCTAGTGGGGCCCCCAGGGTTATAAAAGGGGTGGCGTGGCCCCTAGTGGGGCCCCAGGGTTATAAAAGGGGGGGCGTGGCCCCTAGTGGGGCCCCCAGGGTTATAAAAGGGGTGGCGTGGCCCCTAGTGGGGCCCCAGGGTTATAAAAGGGGGGGCGTGGCCCCTAGTGGGGCCCCAGGGTTATAAAAGGGGGGGCTTGGCCCCTAGTGGGGCCCCAGGGTTATAAAAGGGGGGGCGTGGCCCCTAGTGGGGCCCCAGGGTTATAAAAGGGGGGGCGTGGTCCCTAGTGGGGCCCCAGGGTTATAAAAGGGGGGGCGTGGCCCCTAGTGGGGCTAAATTGAAATAATTTCATAGTTCTCCGATGCTGGTAAAACCTAAATCATACCCAACTAATGTTCAACGAGTAATGTGAATGTGTGTGAAATTTGTGACAAATTTGGACACAAAGCCACCAGACTCCATCGACACAAACAGTCATTTTAAAACACCAAAGTCACACAATAACTCAAACAAAATGAACCAAAAAAAACACAAAAAGACGCAAAAAAAGACACAAAAGGAAAAAAAAAAGACACAAAATTAACAACTCCACCCTGGACCAGGAGGCCAGGGTGGAGTTGTTAATTTTGCTGGCTCCTGGTCCAGGGTGGAGCTGGTCCCCTGGTCCAGGGTGGAGCTGGCCCCCTGGTCCAGGGTGGAGCTGGCCCCCTGGTCCAGGGTGGAGCTGCCCCCTGGTCCAGGGTGGAGCTGGCCCCCTGGTCCAGGGTGGAGCTGCCCCCTGGTCCAGGGTGGAGCTGGCCCTCCTGGTCCAGGGTGGAGCTGCCCCCTGGTCCAGGGTGGAGCTGGTCTCCTGGTCCAGGGTGGAGCTGCCTCCTGGTCAGCTGGGAGGAAGAGTTGGGAACTGAAAGGATATTTGAGATGAGGATTCGTGGGAAGCAGCTGAGATAATCTGGTGATCATGTTGTGGATTAAAGGATGATCTGGAGGTCTGGACCAGCAGGAGATGAAGCGTGACGAGAGTCAACAGTCCCACTGAGCTCCTGATGACGTCTGAAGGGTTTGACCTGTTTTCTAAGCTCCTCGTGGTTCTGGACCGGTCTGGAGTCATTCAGGGCCCTGCTGTTAGAAAAGCTCTATCATGATTCTTTCTCTTTCCCAGTTCGTTCTACAGGAAACAGTACTTGTGGGTCCCGTGACATCACGAGACGGATCCGGAAGTCGTAATTTGAGCGTTTAGCCGTTAGAAAAGGAGCGTGACCTGGTCCAGCATCACTCAGCCTGCTGCACATTCACAACATTACTAGCATTTTAAACTGTCTAACAGACTCCGGGACAATTTTGTCCCCCAGCAAAAACGACAACAGAAAAATGGTGAAAAGCTGCCGTGTGGTAGAAAGAACTACCAACAAGTTAAAGAACCAGAACAAAGTTTTTATAAACTGACGAACCGAGAAAAACAACAAAAAAACCTTTAAAGAGACAGAAATGGAAACAGACTCAACATCAACTATTAGACAACACGTCTGTTTGTTAGTATTTGTTTGTTTTCAGGCTTCAGGTTTAGCATCGTCCTGGTCTGTTCACAGCCTTTAAACTGTGTTTTTATTATTCTGAATATTATTCTGAATATTATTCTGAATATTATTCTGAATATTATTCTGAATATTATTCTGAATATTATCACCAGAGTGACTGGACTGTAAATCATCCTGCAGCTGTAGAACGAGCAGCGTCCAGCACTTTATTAATCCACCGTTTGCTGACAGAGCTCGTTTTAGACGAGGCCTGCAGGTAATACTGGACAGATAATAGAGCCAAACACACACACACACACACACACACACACACACACACACACACACACCTCCTAAACTCCTCCAGCTCACTGATGACAGCTGAAGAATACACAGCGAACACTCTCTGAGGGGTAAACACACACACACACACACACACACATGCACACATGCACACGCACACACACACACACACACTTAGTTATTTCTTTATACAATTCAAAATGACAGTTTTGCTGCAGAGAACCACACCTCTCAGCCAGAATAACAACAACAGACTCATCTAGATCACTATGGACGCCCAATACATTCTGATCAACACTGAACGGAACGTAATGCTAATGTTGGACTTTGTTGTTAGCTAACGCTAGCACGCTAGCAATCACCCGCTAACATTAGCCCGCTAGCTGGCCCGTATCAATCACATTGTAGTTAAACAAATCAAATAAATAAATGAAGGCTATTGTAGTGGTTAGCACTCTCGCCTCACAGCAGGAGGGTCGCTGGTTCAACTCCGGCCTGCAGCTCTTCTATGTGGAGTTCTCATGTTCTCTCCAGGTTCTCCAGCTTCCTCCCACAGTCCAAAAACATGCACTGAGGTTTAACTGGTGACTCTAAATTGCCCGTAGGTGTGAATGAGAGTGATGTCTGTCTCTATGTGGCAACACCTGTGATAGTCGATTGGGGTCGCGAGATGATTTCTGGGGGTCACCAAATCATTTTGGAAAAAATATAAATGCACAAAATTAATATTCAATTACATAATGTCAGACAGGGAGGTGTTTTAGTTGTTGTCTGCTTCGTTATTTGTCCAAAATCCGTCGTATCAGCTGAGTTTGTCTGATCTGAACTGTGAGATTCTGTTCAGTAGCACAGCGGAAAAATAAACAAGCAAAAAGAAAAAAAAAAACTGGCGCGTTGTTGCTTTACCGTAGCTGCAGTTTGCTAGCAGCTAGCTGTAACTGATGCTGGAAAAATGGAGCGATGGCTGCAAAGAAAAGCTCCAGACTGGGTCAGCAACATCAGCAGCAGGGGTCAAAGGTCGACCAGCAGAAAGACTAACGGGGCCACCACCAGAGAAACAGAGGGCAGTGGGCCAACACCGGCTAGGCTCCATTAACCCATTGAGGCCTGAAAAACCGCTGGGCGATTTTAAAATAAGCCTCTAATTTTCTGGAAATTCTGGAAAAATTCTGGGAAAAAAAGTGTGAACTCTTCTACTAAATAATAGATTTTTCAGCCTCTGTAGCAGATAGAAATGAAATTCAAAAAGTATTTGAGAGCTTATACAAATACTACAAAATGACGTAAATGCTTTCCAGGCTTCAATGGGTTAATATCAGCCCGACTTCTTGAAGCTTGACTTTTCGTGCACGACAAAAAACACCACAGAATATCCACAGTGTGTCATACGCTCTGAAGTGCTGACAAACAAAGCTTGAACCCAGTAAAACTGAAGAGACCACTCAAAAAGGTTGAGAACCAGTGATCTAGAGACCTGCTGGGATCGGCTTCAGTCCCCCACTGGAAAGGATAATGAAATAAATGAATGAAACACGTTTTAGTTGGTCTCTCTCGGTCCTGAGTTGGTCTCGTTGGTCAGATAGCTCCGCCCCCAGCTCCTGACGTAGCGGTTCACGGTTCAAGACCAGCAGAGAGTTGGTGCCGTAGTGGAACCAGTTTTCCCAGCCAGGAACCGACTCTTTGGCGGTGGAAATCCATAGAACCATTCACCAGTGGGCACTGGCCGAGACCCGGAGGAGGTGGAAACCCCAACAGAGAACCAGCAGGGTGTTAGACAGAGACGGGTCAGGGAGGTTTTCTGGTATTTTCGTCTGAGTTTGTCCAGGTTTCATGCTGTTTTGTGGCCGTTTGGGCACTAAGTAGGCTTGTTGAATAAGGAAGTGACTTAGCGCGGCTACGTCACCGATTGGCTTTAGAGTCACCAATTAAACATAAGTGCATGTTTTTGGACTGTGGGAGGAAGCTGGAGAACCCGGAGAGAACCCACGCTGATACGGGGAGAACATGTAAACTCCACATAGAAGAGCTGCAGGCCGGAGTGGAACCGCTACACTACACCACCCATACAGTAAATATTTAGTGTAAATCACACATATTTGAGTTCATTTATTATTCATGCTTCATGTTCATTTTTCAGCGTGAAGATTTTATCCTCTTCTAATCCTCTAAAAGACACTGTTATTGTCTTAATATTATATTTTAATTCTGCCTGAAACGCAGCTTCTAATGCTTTTTTTGGCTTTTATCATGTCGGAAAAATACTAGAAAAATAAACAGTACTATGAGGCTAATAATGTGAAATTAAATATATATTATTCTCCTCCATCAGAGGAGGCTGGTGCAGCTTTATTTAAACTCATCCTTCTGTTTTTGGTTGCAGGAAAACAACCTGAACACCATTTGGATTCTGAGGAACGAATGAGACGCAGGAAATCTGAATCCTCATCAGACACACGGCGAGCTGCTGTTTATACCTGGGTGGCCCGTCACAGTAGTGTGTGTGTGTGTGTGTGTGTGTGTGTGTGTGTGATATGAGGCCAGTGATATTACTAGCCTGCTGCGTGTGTGATCTATTTTCAGAGCCGTTAGAAATGTGCTGCACGCCGTCGGCAGCAGCAGAGCAACAATAACCGCCTTCATGTGCCGTTTGTGTGGAAGCAGCCAATCAGAGCGCAGATCCTCAGGTGGGTGGAGGTAGTTTGTCTGTCAGCACTTTGTCTCCGTTTAGATAGAAACTAAATAAATAAACCAGCAGCTCACTGACAGATCTTCCTGCTGTTTTTAAGGCTTGTCTGGAAAAAAAACTGCCGCTCCATTCAGCCAGTGGTCACTCGTGGTACTGCAGTAAATTAAAAAATTAAAACGTTTTTCCGCATAGGCCTCCACAGGTATTAAACATTTTAAATGCTTTTTTTTATTTTTTATTGTAGTGTAAATCCGTTGAAATTGTATAGGTTATATAAGAAATTAATGCATGACATGACCTGGCAAAAGGTAGGATTTCAGTTTTTATGGGAAAGGAAAAACTCATTAGACAAGTCAGATTAGCGTAGCTTAGCGGATGCTCTGGTTGATACGATAACATTAGAATAGGAATCTGACCTCCCAAGTGTGCTCTGATATCAAAAGTGGAACATAACAGGAAATTACAGGACATTGAACTTTAGTTACACAGAAATAATGACGCACGAACCTGCAAACTAAAAAGACAACACAAGGCTTGTCTCCTCAGAGTTGTTCTGATCTTTGGATTTGTCTGACACGTTTGGCATCTCTATCTGTTTTTGATACCTACAATAAATCCCACACAAGGCTGTAATTTGAATCTACCTGGTCGTCAAGTGTTTTTCTTTAAAGATTTTCTACTACATAAGTGGCGAGCTAGCCAGGAGCTAGCTCGCCACTTATGCCACTGTTCACACAGCAAAAGAAAATGTGAATTAATGCTTGTTTCTCTTTACTGTTATGAAAATATAAAGATTCGTTCATTGAGATAAGCAGCAGGTGGCGCCAAATCTCCATTACCGTTATGCCATTACAGAAGAAGACAACATCATCAGTCAATGGTCAAACTGTGAAGGAGAAACCTGGATAAAATCTGACATCTCACTTTGTTTCATCCAACAAGACAAGAATTAGCCGCCGGAAGCACCGGAGCAACCCGAAACTTTTGCCTAAACTTAAAGCCGTTTCACAGCACACACCGGATTTACGATTTCCGCTGAACTTTGTGTTCGACCAATTAAAATTTGTTCCAGCTACTGTCAAAGCACCGGAGCTTCAAAAAACAACAAAAAGCAACAAAACCCGGGTTCAGCAGCCTCTAGAACGTTACAGAGGAAAATAAGAAGAGAAAAGGAGAGAGTGACCGAGTAAGAGGCCGCTAGACAATCTCAGACATAAGTGAAATTAAAGGGTGCAGTGGGATTACAGTTTCCGGGTGTGATGCCGTTGGGCCCAGAAGGACTTTTCCCACAGACTTCCATCGATAAAGAAACGTCTGTAAATCAGAACGTCACAATCCAACAAATGACTCGTTTGTCGTGTTTTGTTCAGCAGGATAATCTTCACAGATGGACTCCACATTTAAGATGTTTGAATCATTAATGCAGCCGACAGAAATAAAAAGCTTTAAACGTTATGCTGTAGAGAACTAGAGACTTCTACGTCACTACCGTAGATTCAGACGCTCTCTGACAAGCTAACCAACCGTTTGACCAGCTAGCGAAAACATAACATTTTCCGTAAATTTGTTAGCTTTTTCTTGGAAATTTTTGATATTTTACCTGTAAATTTGTGAATTTTTTGTCCAACATTTGTTAAAAAAAAATTCTTGTAAATTTGTGAGTTTTTTCTTGTACATTTATTAGTTTTAACAGCTATTAGGTGCAGTACCTTCTAAAGTTTTAACTGTAAGCTTGTTAAGAGTTGCAGATAAATGTAGAAAGAAGTGATAGTTTGTCTTGGAAACACGTGCATATAAAATGGTGTCATTTGCATAAAAATGTATGTTCCACCATTGATTTCCAGAACGTCACTGTTCTGTTTTTATTTTGTCCTGAATTTTGTTCTGTCATTATGTGCAGTACCCTAATATGGAAATAAAAACCAAAGGAGACCGGGCTTTCTCCAAAAATACGTGTGTGATGTTTTTATAAAACCCCAAAATAGACAAAATTATCTAAAAAGGATGTTAAATGACCAAAAAATACACAAAGAGGTGCTTCATAAATATTATCATCATTATTATTATTTATATGGGGATTCGGAATAAGAAACATTTTCTACTGTTTATGAAGAAAATTAATTATTTAATTATTTTTATTATTATTATTATTTTTTTACTTCATGTTTTCCTCCTAAGAGCCTCCGTACAGTCCAACCTGTAAAACACTGCATTAATCTGAGAGAGAGAGAGAGAGAAGAGAGAGAGAGAGGAGAGAGAGAGAGAGAGAGAGAGAGAGATGAGGGAGAGAGAGAGAGAGAGAGAGAAGGAGAGAGAGGGGGGGGGAGAGAGAGGAGAGAGAGAGGAGAGAGAGAGAGGGGGGGGGGAGAGAGAGAGAGGAGAGAGAGAGGAGAGAGAGAGAGAGAGGGGGGGAGAGAGAGAGAGAGAGGAGAGAGAGAGAGAGAGAGAGAGGAGAGAGAGAGAGGAGAGAGAGAGAGGAGGGGGGGGGGAGAGAGAGAGAGAGAGAGCGAGAGAGAGAGAGAGAGGAGAGAGAGCGAGAGAGGGGGGGAGAGAGAGAGAGAGAGCGAGAGAGAGAGAGAGAGAGAGAGAGAGAGAGAGGAGATAACACTGACTCTCTCTCTCTCTCTCCCATTTCTCTCTCATCTTCTCTCTCTCCCATTTCTCTCTCTCCCTTCTCTCTCCTCTCTCTCCTCCTCTCTCTCTCTCTCTCTCTCTCTCTCTCTCTCTCTCCGTGAGAGAAAGATGTGTTTCGTGTCTCTTTTCTTTTTTCTCCTCTCTTCCACTCGGAACTTTCCCACATTCAACACTTGGACCATAAAAGGACTCAGAGATCCGTGACCCGCTACTGCAGCGGCGCTCTACCCGAGGAGGAGCTCCCTCCGGCCGGCAGGAGGCACCGCGCTGACCCGCTGCTTCCACCTGCCCGCCTGCCCGCTCCCCCCGGGCCCGGCCCCGGGGGCTCCACCTGCCTCGGCCCCTTCTCACGGGTCCCGTCCCCACTAGACTGCTTTTTATGTTTTAGAGTGCCGGCTACAGGAAAGAGTTGGAAGTAGTTTTGTGATTGAGGAGCCAGAAGAAGCTCCACCATGAGTCTGTGGACTAACGGCTCCTCCGCGGGTCTCTACCCGGGCACCGAGCCTCCGCTGCCGGGCTCCAACTCCTCGTCCAACCGCTCCTTCGGCTCCCAGCCCCGGGGCCCCCCCAGCAGCAGGACGCCGCCCCGCTGGACCTGAGCCGGGCGGGTGCCGGTGGGCATGGTGCTGGCCTTCTTTCATCATGTTCGCCATCGTGGGGAACATCCTGGTCATCCTGTCGGTGGTCTGCAACCGACACCTGCGGATCCCCCACCAACTACTTCATCATCAACCTGGCCATCGCAGACCTGCTGCTGGGCACCACCGTGCTGCCGGGTGTCCGCCACGCTGGAGGTCAGTGGGCTCTTCAAGAGCCCAAAGCATGGCTCCTTCATCACACCCACACAGAAAAACACAACAGACCAAAAGAAAGACACAAAAAAGACACAAAATAACAAAAAAGAAAGACACAAAATGACCAAAAAGACACAAAATGACTAAAAAAAGACACAAAAAAGACACAAAATGACTAAAAAGACACAAAAAAGACACAAATGACCAAAAAAAGACACAAAATGACAAAAAAATACTTAACAGACACAAAATTACCAAAAAAAAAAAGACACAAAAATGACACAAAAAGACACAAAATAACTAAAAAAGACACAAAAATGACACAAAAAGACACAAATGACCAAAAAAGACACAAAATAACTAAAAAAGACACAACAACAGACACAAAACTACCAAAAAAAGACACAAAATGACTTACAAAGACATGAAAAGTATTAATAAATGGACCAAATAGCCCTATAAGGCTCTATAAGACTATATAAGACTCTATAAGACTCTATAAGACTCTATAAGGCTCTATAAGACTATAAGACTCTGTAGAGTTAATGGGAGATTTCATCTCCAGTTCAGGAAAGTAATTATAATTATGCAAAATGTTCTTTTATTGATGTTGAAGCAATTAATCAACTAATCAATTCCTAAACCCATCGATGGGCAGCTTACATGCTGGAGGGAGCCACAGATAGGAGGAACACTTAACCAGATATGATGAAACGGCAGTTAAACATGTTTACAGAGCAGGAAGTGAACATATCTCATGCTCTAATACATGTCAGGGTCGTCAAAAGTATTGTAAATAAAAATATTTCTGTTAAATTTTGGGGTCTTTTTAAAAAAAATCCTTGTTGAGAAAAGGTAATATCGGCTTCAAGAATCGGCCCAAAAAATGGCAGCACAGAGATCAGTGAAGACTGATGTCAAAATAATTGGTATCGGCATTAAAAACCCATATCAGTCGACCTCTTATTCCTAAATACTGTTAGTGGGTCGTCACCATGGTAACATGTTCAACTGGATACTGATACTCAGGATAATATTTGATACTTGATACCACCAGGATAAAAACAAAGAGCCCAAAATGTAACAGAAATATTTTTATCAACAATAAAAATGCAACATGTAAAAATGAGCAGAAGCACAGGTTAAATATTAATAATAAAAACAAACTGCAGCTATGATAAGAAGCTTCAGGTCTGAGGTAGAGCAACAATAAATAAATACAATAAACAACAACAATGAGAACAATATCTTGTTGCTGTGAACAATATCAGGAAGCTTGATGAGTCGACTTTTCTGCTTCATTCTGGGACTAAAAGAGAGAAAATCAGACTTTAGAGAACCAGATCGGATCAGATACAACCTGTTGGGATCGGTTCTGTTCACCACCCTGATCTCTAACAGCAACACTAAATAAAAATAACTTACTGTGATTTATTTTTTATTTTTTATCAGTGCAACAACAGCAGAACAACATTAATTACAAGAAGTAATTTTGTGCATTTGTACACTGAACTTTTAAGATTTCATGTTTTTGTTCATTTTGTGTCTGTTTTGTGTCTTTTTTTGTGTCATTTTTGTTAATTTTGTGTCTTTTTTTGTTCATTTTGTGTCTTTTTTTGTGTCATTTTTGTTCATTTTGTGTCTTTTTTTTGTCTTTTTTGTGCCATTTTTGTTAATTTTGTGTCTTTTTTGTTCATTTTGTGGTTTATTTTTGTGCATTTTTACACTGAACTTTTAAGATTTCATGTTTTTGTTCATTTTTGTTAATTTTGTGGTTTATTTTTGTGTCATTTTTGTTAATTTTGTGTCTTTTTTTGTTCATTTTTGTTAATTTTGTGTCTTTTTGTGTCATTTTTGATAATTTTGTGTATTTTTTTGTTAATTTTGTGTCTTTTTTGTGTCATTTTTGTTAATTTTGATAAAGATATATATGCTCCTCAGCTTCTGCTCACCATGCTGCCTTCATTCTGACACGCTGGGATCTGTTCTACATCTTCACCTCATAACTGTTCTTTATACCTTAACCCATAGGAACCTATGGTGACACCATGTAACACTTTACATCTTCTATAATCTCCCATTTTCAGCTTCATGCTTCACATTAACTCATTAAACCCCTCAGAGTCGTATACTCACCACCTGGTGTGGTGGTCATGTGACTCTGACAGGAAGTGATTTCTCCATAATGAGGCTGTGTCTGGAAACAGAAAAGTGAAAAAGCAGCTAATTTCAAAAAGCTTATTTTTTTGTTACGAGACTCAGTTTAAACCCATTTAACCATTCCGACCATGTTTCCTGAACAAATTAAAGTCACAACTGTGATATATGTTATGGAGATGCAAACAAAAAGGCACATGGTTATTTTTTGTTATTTTGTGTCTTTTTTTGGTCACCTTGTGTTATTTTCTTTGCCATTTTGTATCTTTCTATGGTCCGTGGGAGTTGATTTGGCCACATTTAATTCAATTCAACTTTATTTATAGAGCGCATTCCATGCACAAGGCAGACTCAATGTGCTTCACAATGGATATACATAACTACAGTTAAAAAAACAAAACACAGAAAGACAAACAAACAATTCAAAAATAAATAAATTACAAATGAATTGAAGAGTGCAGGTAGACAAGCTATGCCATATTCACCACATACACACTGACTTACTCACACACACACACACACACACACACAGTTCAACCGAATGCTGCTGAAAAAAGATTTTTAGGTTTTTAATGTGTTTTTATAAATGTCTACTGATGTTTGACTGAGTCAGGCAGGGCGTTCCACTTTCTCTGGCATAAAGACTAAAAGCTGCTCCTCCTTCTGTGGATCTGGTGTGAGGGATGAGTTCTATGTTTTATGTTTTATTAAAGGATCCCCATTAGTTTGTGCCGTGGCAGTCCGCTAGTCTTCCTGGGGTCAAAACATGCCAACAAGCAACTACTTTAAGTAAAAATACATTAGAAATACATTAGAAAAGTGCAGCACAAATTAAAAAGACAGTTTGTAGAATCAAGCCATTAAATTATAGCCATTTGGATTAAATGTTTAGGAATAATTGATCAAGTGCATTTGATCAGAAAACAAATAAAATACAAAAAAAACCCAACCAACCAACCAACCAACCAACCCACCCACCCACCCACCCACCCACCCACCAACCAACCATCCAACCAACCAACCATCCAACCAACCAACCAACCCCCACACCAACCATCCAACCAACCAACCCACCCACCCACCAACCAACCAACCATCCAACCATCCAACCGACCAACCAACCAACCAACCAACCAACCAACCAACCAACCCACCCACCCACCAACCATCCAACCAACCAACCCACCCACCCACCAACCCACCAACCAACCAACCAACCAACCATCCAACCATCCAACCGACCAACCAACCAACCATCCAACCAACCAACCAACCAACCAACCATCCAACCATCCAACCGACCAACCAACCAACCATCCAACCAACCAACCATCCAACCAACCAACCAACCAACCAACCCACCCACCCACCCATCCACCCACCAACCAACCAACCAACCAACCAACCATCCAACCAACCAACCAACCAACCCACCCACCAACCATCCAACCAACCAACCCACCCACCCACCAACCCACCAACCAACCAACCAACCAACCATCCAACCATCCAACCGACCAACCATCCAACCAACCAACCCACCCACCCACCAACCCACCAACCAACCAACCAACCAACCATCCAACCAACCAACCAACCAACCAACCAACCAACCAGTCCAGCTTTAACCAGTGTGATTGATTGTAATCCTGGACATCATGAACCAGTCAAACATGGCTTCTATAAAGAGAAGCGTCCTTCCAACCAAGCGTTGACCAGGTGTTGCTGGGTGCTAGTGAGGAGCTGAGGTGCTTTATAAACCAGGAGCCGGTCCTTGTTCTAACTGGTTCTAACTGGTAACCAGTGCAGAGCTCTGAGGACGCTGTGGTGTGTTGGTGTGTCTTGGTGCCAGTGAGAATACGTGCAGCTGCATTTTGAACTGGTTGTGACCTTTGAATACTTGATTTGGAGATTCCAGTGAATAAACCATTACAGTACTCTAGTCCAGCTGTTCTCAACCTGGGGGTCCCGACCCCAATTGGGGTCGCGAGATGATTTCTGGGGGTCGCCAAATCATTTTGGAAGTCAGCTCTGTCTCCACTGTGTTAAAGTGTTCATGTGTTTTAGTCATTTAATGTCTTTTTTTTGTCATTTTGTGTCCTTTTTTAGTCATTTTGTGTCTTTTTTGGTCATTTTGTGTCTTTTTGTGGTCATTTTGTGTCTTTTTTGGTAATTTCATGTCTTTTTTTGGTCATTTTGTGTCTTTTTTTTATCATTTTGTGGTCAGTTTGTGTCTTTTTTTGGTCATTTTGTGTCTTTTTTTGGTCATTTTGTCTCTTTTTTTTGTCATTTTGTCTCTTTTTTGATCATTTTGTGTCATCTTATGGTCAATTTGATTCTTTTTTGGGTACTTTTGTGTCTTTTCTGACAAATGCCAAAGTAGCAAGTTATTACTTTACTCTGTCTTGAAGCTGACTGTTTCTAGTTGTTGTCTGCTTCATTTTTTGTCCAAAATTTGTCTGATCTGAACTGTGTGTGGAGATTGTGTTCAGTGAGTGGGGGTCTTTGATAACATGCATGTTAAATTGGGGGTCGCGACTCAAAAAGGTTGAGAACTACTGCTCTAGTCTACTCGTTATAAATGCGTGGATTCATATTTCTGAGTGGGATTTTGACAGAAAGCCTCTCAGTTTAGAGATATTTCTGAGATGATAGACAGATGATCTGGTGATGTGGTTGATATGACTTCTGATATTTACATTGCTGTCGATAACTACACCCAGATTCCTTGCTGCTGTTTTAGCTTCTGGTTCTGGATTACCAGTTGTTGTTTTTCTTCATATTTAACTTACTTCTTTATTCCACATGAGATGACAAACACACAAACACACACAACATGGTCTAAAATGACCCTCATTCACTTCTCATGTTATTCAATGCTGCTGTGTGTTTCTGTGCTCTATCTTTTTAAATTTATTTTATGACTGAATAGTCAAAGTATTATCTGAATGTCTTTTTTTATTGCAACCGATCATTATCCTTTTATACTTTATGAAGAAAAATAGTTTTTGTATTATTACATCAAGTTTACACACATGGGTCAATAATGACTCATTCATCTAAATTTGATTTAAAATGAAATGACCTAATACTATAATAATAGTAGTAAATTGTTTCAAATAGTTACTGTAGCAGTAAGAGACACTCATATGTTTAATATATTTAACATGTTTATGTCTTATTTTGTCACATATACAGTGGATCGGGAAGGTTTTCACTTTTCCACATTTTTTTATGTTTCAGCCTTATTCCAAAATTCATTTTTCCTTAAAATTATTCACATAACACCCCATAATGAAATGTTTGACCCATGTTGTGCATTAGAAGCAGTAGTAATGATACAAAAAGGGTTTTTATTCAAAAAGTAAGAAATGAAAACATAAAATTAGGATGTATGATGATCAAAAACAAGTTGATTTAGGAAAACCTGCAATACTGAATGATGAAATTAATTTATTGCAAGGACATAGAATATAAAAACTTAGTGGTGTCACTGACCATGTTGTGCATCAGAAGGTTAATAAGACAGATGAGGAGAAGCTCTTAAAGTTTCACTTTAACATATAATCATGTCTCATCCTGCCTCCAGGCTCTGCTTGTTTTCTTTGATATTAAAAGCAGAATTCTCAGAAACGACGTCAAGTTCCCATTATCATTATACCATTATCTGGACTAGACCCAATATATACACTGCTAGATCTACAGCAGGGCTCTCAAACTGCCGGCCCGCGGGCCAATTGCGGCCCTCGTGACGATATTTTGTGGCCCCCACCTTGATATGAAAGTTTAATGTGAGTTTTATATGAATGTTGTGTGGAAGGTCCCTTTATTGTTTCACTTGTTTCTATGACGACGTTAACAAACAGAAAGGCAGCTGCTACCGGACCGTTTATTATTATTATTATTATTATTATTATTATTATTATTATTATCTGCTGTGTTGTTGTTACCGCAAGAAGTGGAAATGTTATGTAATGTCATTTTGTGTCTTTTTTGGTCATTTTGTGTCTTTTTTAAATAATTTAGTGTTTTTTCAGTCATTTTGTGTCTTTTTGGTCATTGTGTCTTTTTTTTGTAATTTTGTCTCTTTTTTTGGTAATTTCGTGTCTTTTTTAAGTAATTTTTTTTTCTGTCATTTTGTGTCTTTTTTAGTAATTCTGTGTCTTTTTTGGTCATTTTGTGTCTTTTTTTGGTCATTTCGACACTGCCTCCAGTGGCCCCAAGGTAATTTGACTTTGAGACCCCTGATCCAGAGTAAAGACAATGCCCAAAACATGTTTTATTTCCTTTTGAATATTGTTCCAAAAATCAAAAAGTTTTGGGCAATACAACATACTGTTTTATTTAAAAATAAATGTAAAAATAAATGGCTTGAATCTGCTGTATTATTCATGTTTTACAAATGATTTAACCTGAGCCAGGCCTTACCACAATGATAATCATATCACAGTCATAGTCATATTTTTTATAACATACTGGTATTGGATCGGTACTCGGTATCGGCCGATACCCACAGCACAAGTATCAGGATCGGTATCGGGGGAGAAAAAATGTTATCGGAACATCTCTAGTTAGATTCCTGTTGTACCTTACACAATTTTGATATCACCCCTTTCTTTGTCTCTCCTTCTGTATATGCCATTAATAATTCTTCTCGTTTCGATGGGGCTTTACAAATATTCTGCCACTCCTCATGTGTCTGAAGGTAATGTCTCAGCTGTAAAATCTGGGCGGATTACCAGTTTTAAGTCCTTCCTGTCCTGCAGGTCCTGGACCACTGGGTGTTTGGTCGGATCTTCTGTGACATCTGGGCGGCGGTGGACGTGCTGTGCTGCACGGCGTCCATCATGTCTCTGTGCGTCATCTCCATCGACCGATACATCGGCGTCCGCTACCCGCTGCAGTACCCGATGATCGTCACCGAGAAGCGGGCGCTGCTCGCCATGCTGGGCGTCTGGATCCTCGCCATCGTCATCTCCATCGGCCCGCTGCTGGGCTGGAAGCAGCCGCCGTCACAGGTACGCAGACTATGGTAATCAGTTTGTCCACAACGTGTTTTAAGAGAAGTTTTTAGGTCCTGAGAGTTTCTGTAAGAGCAGATTTAATGTTAATTGTTGTGTGTGTCATGGTCCGATTGTGATTGGCGGGTCAGCCTATATAGGCGGGAACCTTTTGGGGGCTCGTCAGGTGTTTTCCAACCGGAAGAGGAAAAACAGTTTTTGACAGCTACGCTACGCTCCGTGCGGATGTATTTAAGAGAGAAAGTGTGATTAAAGCATGAGATGTTAAATAAATGGACTGGTTTGCATCTAATCTGAAAAGCAACTGGACTCTCATTCATCATTCATGGCAAAGTCAAAGCGTGCCAGTTAGTTTTCCTGTTGAAATGCCTCAGTGGCTTAAAGCATTGGCTTAGCTTCTACAGTTTCTGTGTGAAATAAACTCAACACGTTTTATAACCAACGTTGACCTCTAGGGGCGGCTGGGGCTCAGTTGGTAGAGCGGGTTTCCCACCGATCGGAGGGTTGGTGGTTCGATCCCCGACCATGGCAGCCTACATGTTGAAGTATCCTTGAGCAAGATACTGAACCCCAAATGGCTCCAGATGCTGCGTTCATAGGTGTGTGAATGAATTCCTGCTGGTGGCAGGTGGCAGCGTTTAGGGTAGCCTCTGCCACCAGGATGAATGTGTGGGTGAATGAGTGAATGAGTCAGTCTGTGGTGTAAAACGCTTTGAATGGTCACAAAGCGACTAGAAAAGTGATATATAAGTGCAGGCCCAGTTACCATTGTACCATTTACCTCTGCAGGACGACACCGTGTGCCTCATCACCGAGGAACCGTTCTACGCCCTGTTCTCCTCGCTCGGTTCCTTCTACATCCCTCTGGCCGTCATCCTCGCCATGTACTTCCGCGTCTACATCGTGGCCAAACGCACCACCAAGAACCTGGAGGCCGGCGTGATGAAGGAGCGCCAGGAGAACTCGGAGCTCACCCTGAGGATCCACTGCAGGAACCAGCAGATCCAGGATATATGCCCCGCCCCCAAGCCCGGAGGGGGCGTGGCCTCGGCCGCACGCAGCGCGCTCACCGTCAAACTGCTCAAGTTCTCCAGAGAGAAGAAGGCGGCCAAGACGCTGGGCGTGGTGGTGGGAATGTTCATCCTGTGCTGGCTGCCCTTCTTCCTGGCTCTGCCCATCAGTACGTTCCATCCAATCATTAACACCACATATACAATACATTGTTTTAAAGCTGCTCTCAGTCAATCATTAGACACATTAAACATTAAAAACTGTACAAGAGAAAACAACCAAAAATAGACAAGCACACGATTAAAAAGGGAAACTGTCATTTTGTGTCTTTTTTGGGTCATTTTGTGTCTTTTTTTGGTCATTTTGTGTCATTTTTTGGTCCTTTTGTGTCTTTTTTGTCATTTTGTGTCATTTTTTGGTCCTTTTGTGTCATTTTTTGTTATTTTGTGTCTTTTTTTGGTCACCTTGTGTTATTTTTCGGTCATTTTGTGTCTTTTTGTCATTTTCTTCGCCATTTGGTATCTTTTTATGGTCATTTTGTGTCTTTTTTTGGTCATTTGTGTCTATTTTGGTCTCTTTTACAACATTCGTGTTTATCAGACTAGTGCAGTAGGAAGTATGTATTCGTCTGCAACTCCATAAAACTCTTACTTTTCATAAGGTACCACACCATCCAGCACATACACACTGAAAATTGATATTCGCTGGAAACTATTAGAATATTATTGGAAAACGGAACCTTGTAGCCACTTTAAAACTCCTAAAGATAGGTAGGATAAATAGACTTCAGATGAGATGAGTCAGGGAAAATGAAATGTTCTGATCTGCTGCATGTGAATATTTCTGCACACTGGGGTCCCTGAACACTCTGTGAGTTGCATAATTTGGGTATAATCCTAAACTAATGAAGGTACGATGAGCAGTAGTTGGTGTATTCAGACAGTCACTTTGTTTTCCTTCAGATATTTGAGGGTTAAAATGTGATATTGAGCACATTATTTTCTCCATATTCTAAATATTTAGCATGAGCAGCCTCGGGTCCCACATCATCAGCCAATCAGCTGTCAGAGTTTCTGGGACAAAGTGTTGTTTTCTCACAGTGACGGAGAGGAGATCAGGACAGGAAGTGAAATACTTATTGTTTCTTTATTTTTCTGTGGTGGATTTCCCACAACATGGCGGGTGGAGTGAGGCCAGCCTTCCCCCTCCGGCTGGTACGACAGATTAAAGCTGAGCCTGGGATTAGACCAGTTGGACAGGAAGTTGTTTATGTTCGTAGTTACTGAGCGAGCCGCGTCAGAACCAATGAATCACAGCCGAGGAGCTCTGTGCTCACTAGAAAAAGACACAAAATGACCAAGAAATTACATAAAATTCAGCAAAAAAGGACTCAAAATGACCACAAAATTACATAAAATTAAGCAAAAAAGGACTCAAAATGACCACAAAATTACATAAAATTCAGCAAAAAAGGACTCAAATTTGACCACAAACTGACAAAAAATTACCACAAAAAGACACAAAATGACCAATAAAAGACACAAAATTGCCCAAAAGAGAAACAAAGTGACCAAAAAAGACACAAAATGACCAAAAAAGACACAAAATGGACCAGAAAAGAAACAAAATGACCAAAAAAGACACAAAATGACCAAAAAAGACACAAAACAGCCCAAAAAAGACACAAAATGGCCCAAAAAAGAAACAAAATGACAAAAAAAGAAACAAAATGACCAAAAAAAGACACAAAATGACCAAAAAGACACAAAATGACTAAAAACAGACACAAAATGACCAAAAAAGACACAAAATGACCAAAAAAGACACAAAATGACCAAAAAAGAAACAAAATGACCAAAAAAAGACACAAAATGACCAAAAAGACACAAAATGACTAAAAAAAGACACAAAATGACCAAAAAAGAAACAAAATGACCAAAAAAGACACAAAACAGCCCAAAAAAGACACAAAATGACTAAAAAAAGACACAAAATGGACCAGAAAAGACACAAAATGACCAAAAAAGAAACAAAATGACTAAAAAAAGACACAAAATGACCAAAAAGACACAAAATGACTAAAAAAAGACACAAAATTACCAAAAAAGACACAAAATGACCAAAAAAGAAACAAAATGACAAAAAAAAGACACAAAATGACCAAAAAAGACACAAAATGGACCAAAAAAGACACAAAATGATCAAAAAAGACACAAAACAGCCCAAAAAAGAAACAAAATGACAAAAAAAGAAACAAAATGACAAAAAAAAGACACAAAATGGACCAGAAAAGACACAAAATGACTAAAAAAAGACACAAAATGACCAAAAAAAGACACAAAATGACCAAAATGAAATGACCAGTGAAATTCTATTGAGAGAAAAACTGACATGCCCAGTTTATGCTGATAACAGTCCGTGTTTCTCTGCAGTTAATGTGTTATTGTGTCCTCTAGTGTGTGTGTCTTTGTGCGTCCTGGGGACCCTCTACAGTGTGAAGCTGCATAAATCAGAATGAGACTCTTGTGGTTTCAATGGGCCCAATGTTCTTCATGTGTGATGATGTCACAGTCTGTACAGGGTTCGACTCCCTCTGACCTTTGACCCTCACAAGAAAAACACCTTGTTTCTCAAAATGACAAGCAGATTTCAAAGACAGGTCGTTCATTTCCTTTTCCATTCGACTGGTTTCTGTCTTTTTCTACGTTTCCAGTCTGTAACTAGCAGTTTGTTTCCACTCCGTCCTGATATTTGCTGCTTATCAGAAAATCCTTCTTCAAACTAAATTAGATTCCTGCCGTAAAAACAGGAATGGAAGTTATTCGTGATTTCCTAAAAAGGCTCCTGAGGGAATAAAGAGGTTTAATATGAGCAGGCTGATCCTCTGATGCTCAGAGAAACACTTCTGTGATCAGAGGATTCAGCCTGTTCAGGTTCAAACTCACCGTTTGTTTTCTCTGAGATCAGACGGACGCCGCCACCGGTCCAACAGCAGGGACGCCCCCCCCCCCCGCCGCCAGGAGTCCTCATAGCCACTACAGGACTAAAGCATGGAGCACCTTCAGTCTTCTCTTCTCAACGGCTTTAACACAAACTCTTAATGAACCCTCCGGGAGGAAAACTTGTACATTTTTAAGTAAAATGAATAAATTTTGAGCACTTTGAGAGCTAAATGAGAGCAAACACCTCACGGAACATTTTTCAGTCAGGAGATACCGTATTATAGAATCTATATTGTTTCCTGCTGTGACCTTTAGGTGCTCGTTAGGGGTCATTTAGTGTCTTTTTTGGTCATTTTGTGTCTTTTTTTTTGTCATTTTGTGTCTTTTTTGGTAATTTTGTGTCTTTTTGGGGTCAATCTGCATCTTTTTTGGTCATTTTGTGTCTTTTTTTTGGTCATTTTGTGTCTTTTTTGGTCATTTTGTGTCTTTTTTGGTCATTTTGTGGTCATTTTTTGTCAGTTTGTGGTCAATTTGAGTCCTTTTTTGCTTAATTTTATGTAATTTTGTGGTAAATTTGAGTCCTTTTTTGTGACGTTAAGGTGCTCGTTAGGGGTCATTTTGTCTTTTTTGGTCATTTTGTCTTTTTGGTCATTTTGAGTCTTTTTGCGGTGATTTTGTGTCTTTTTGTGGTCATTTTGTGTCTTTTTGCATCTTTTTGTGGTCATTTCGTGTCTTTTTGTGGTCAATTTGTGTCTTTTTTCCTTTATGGAGTGATGTTGATAAATGACCAGAGTCCGGGAGAAAATCTTGTACATTTTTAAGTAAAATGAATACATTTTGAGCACTTTGAGAGCTAAATGAGAGCAAACACCTCACGGAACATTTTTCAGTCAGGAGATACCGTATTATAGAATCTATATTGTTTCCTACTGTGACCTTTAGGTGCTCGTTAGGGGTCATTTCGTGTCTTTTTTGGTCATTTTGTGTCTTTTTTTTGGTCATTTTGTGTCTTTTTTGGTCATTTTGTGTCTTTTTTTTGGTCATTTTGTGGTCATTTTTTGTCAGTTTGTGGTCAATTTGAGTCCTTTTTTGCTTAATTTTATGTAATTTTGTGGTAAATTTGAGTACTTTTTTGTGACATTAAGGTGCTCGTTAGGGGTCATTTTGTGTCTTTTTTGGTCATTTTGTGTCTTTTTGGTCATTTCGAGTCTTTTTTTGGTCATTTTGTGTCTTTTTGTGGTCATTTTGTGTCTTTTTGTGGTCATTTTATGTCTTTTTGCGGTCATTTTGTGTCTTTTTGTGGTCATTTTGTGTCTTTTTTGGTCATTTTGTCTTTTTGGTCATTTTGAGTCTTTTTGCGGTCATTTTGTGTCTTTTTGCGGTCATTTTGTGTCTTTTTGCGGTCATTTTGTGTCTTTTTGTGGTCATTTTGTGTGTTTTTGTGGTCTTTTTGTGTCTTTTTGCGTCTTTTTGTGGTCATTTTGCGTCTTTTTGTGGTCATTTCGTGTCTTTTTGTGGTCAATTTGTGTCTTTTTTCCTTTATGGAGTGATGTTGATAAATGAACAGAGTCCGGGAGAAAATCTTGTACATTTTTAAGTAAAATTAATCAATTTGAGAGCTAAATGAGAGCAAACACCTCACGGAACATTTTTCAGCCAGGAGATACCGTATTATAGAATCTATATTGTTTCCTACTGTGACGTTTAGGTGCTCGTTAGGGGGGTCATTTCGTGTCTTTTTTGGTCATTTTGTGTCTTTTTTGGTCATTTTGTGTCTTTTTTTTGGTCATTTTGTGTCTTTTTGTGGTCATTTTTTGTCAGTTTGTGGTCAATTTGAGTCCTTTTTTGCTTAATTTTATGTAATTTTGTGGTAAATTTGAGTACTTTTTTGTGACATTAAGGTGCTCGTTAGGGGTCATTTTGTGTCTTTTTTGGTCATTTTGTGTCTTTTTGGTCATTTCGAGTCTTTTTTTGGTCATTTTGTGTCTTTTTGTGTCGTTTTGCGTCTTTTTGTGGTCATTTTGTGTCTTTTTGTGGTCATTTTGCGTCTTTTTGTGGTCATTTTGTGTCTTTTTGTGTCGTTTTGCGTCTTTTTGTGGTCATTTTGCGTCTTTTTGTGGTCATTTTGTGTCTTTTTGTGGTCATTTTGCATCTTTTTGTGGTCATTTTGTGTCTTTTTGTGGTCAATTTGTGTCTTTTTTCCTTTATGGAGTGATGTTGATAAATGACCAGAGTCCGGGAGAAAATCTTGTAAATTTTTAAGTAAAATTAATAAATTTTGAGCACTTTGAGAGCTAAATGAGAGCAAACACCTCACGCAACATTTTTCAGCCAGGAGATACCGTATTATAGAATCTATATTGTTTCCTGCTGTGACCTTTAGGTGCTCGTTAGGGGGGTCCCGCAAAAAAATTTTTTGGCCATTTTGTGTCTTTTTTGGTAGTTTTTTGTCTTTTTTGGTCATTTTGTGTCTTTTTGCGGTCAATCTGCATCTTTTTTGGTCATTTTGTGTCTTTTTTGGTCATTTTGTGTCTTTTTGCGGTCATTTTGTGTCTTTTTTTGGTCATTTTGTGTCTTTTTTGGTCATTTTGTGTCTTTTTGCGGTCAATCTGCATCTTTTTTGGTCATTTTGTGTCTTTTTTTGTGGATTTGTTTCTTTTTGTGACCAATTTGTGTCTATTTGTGGTCAATTTGTGTCTTTTTTTGGCCATTTTGCATCTTTTTTGGTCATTTTGTGTCTTTTTTTGGTCATTTGGTGTCTTTTTGTGGTCAATTTGTGTCTTTTTTCCTTTATGGAGTGATGTTGATAAATGGGAGTTTCTTCTTCTGTTCAGGGTCAGATTGACTCCAACAGGATCTACAGGATCATCTCAATAAATCAGAATATGATGTAAAGTTCATTTCAGTAGTTCAAGTCAAACAGCCCCAACCAAGTATTGAGTCATATAGAAGACAGACTGTTCAGACGACAACATTTATATATTCAACAGACTTTTTAAACATGGTCTTTTGTAAAAAAAAAAAAAGGAGGAGGAGGAGGAGGAGAGAAAGAAGGAGGAAGAGGAGGAGAGAAAGAAAGAAGGAGGAGGAGGAAGAGAGAAAGAAGGAGGAAGAGGAGGAGGAGGAGAGAAAGAAAGAAGGAGGAGGAGGAGGAAGAGGGAAAGAAGGAGGAGGAGGAGGAGGAGGAGGAGGAAGAGGGAAAGAAGGAGGAGGAGGAGGAGGAGGAGGAGGAAGAGAGAAAGAAGGAGGAGGAGGAGGAAGAGAGAAAGAAGGAGGAAGAGGAGGAGGGGAGAGAAAGAAGGAGGAAGAGGAGGAGGAGGAAGAAGTAGAAAGAGGAGGAAGAGAGAAGAAAGAAGGAGGAGGAGGAGGAGGGGAGAGAAAGAAGGAGGAGGAGGAGGAGGAGAAAGAAGGAGGAAGAGGAGGAGGAGGAAGAAGGAGAAAGAGGAGGAGGAGGAGGAGGAGGGGAGAGAAAGACAGAGGAGGAGGAAGAGAGAAAGAAGGAGGAAGAGGAGGAGAGAAAGAAAGAAGGAGGAGGAGGAGGAGGAGGAAGAGAGAAAGAAGGAGGAAGAGGAGGAGGAGGAGAGAAAGAAAGAAGGAGGAGGAGGAGGAGGAAGAGGGAAAGAAGGAGGAGGAGGAGGAGGAAGAGAGAAAGAAGGAGGAGGAGGAGGAAGAGAGAAAGAAGGAGGGAGAGGAGGAGGGGAGAGAAAGAAGGAGGAAGAGGAGGAGGAGGAAGAAGTAGAAAGAGGAGGAGGAGGAGAGAAAGAAAGAAGGAGGAGGAGGAGGAGGGGAGAGAAAGAAGGAGGAGGAGGAGGAGGAGAAAGAAGGAGGAAGAGGAGGAGGAGGAAGAAGGAGAAAGAGGAGGAGGAGGAGGAGAGAAAGAAAGGAGGAGGAGGAGGAGGGGAGAGAAAGAAGGAGGAGGAGGAAGAGAGAAAGGAGGAGGAGGAGGGGGGGGAGAAAGAAGGAGGAAGAGGAAGAAGTAGAAAGAGGAGGAGGAGGAGGAGGAGGAGGAAGAAGGAGAAAGAGGAGGAGGAGGAGAGAAAGAAAGAAGGAGAAGAGGAGGAGGAGGAGGAGGGGAGAGAAAGAAGGAGGAGGAGGAGGAGGAGAAAGAAGGAGGAAGAGGAGGAGGAGGAAGAAGGAGAAAGAGGAGGAGGAGGAGGATTTTAGTGTAAAGTGATTTTATGCTTCAGTTGTTAAACCAGGAGCAGTGATAACAGCAGGAGATGATTCAGGAAGGTGATGGTGTCAGTGATGCAGCGCTGCTTTCTGCTGAGTCGTCATCTGCAGAGACTCACCCTCCACCTCCTCATCTGGGCCACACCTCCTGCTCACTTTAGCTCTTTTTGTCATTTTGTGTCTATATGCAGTCAATTTGTGTCTTTTTGCGGTCAATCTGCATCTTTTTTGGTCATATTTTTGGTCATTTTGTGCCTATTTGCAGTCAATTTGTGTCTTTTTTGGTAATTTTGTGTCTATTTGTGGTCAATCTGCATCTTTTTTGGTCATCTTGTCCTGGATCAGGGATTCTGCTTACATGAAACCCAAAATAACTTCTTGCCGTCTCTGAAGGAGAATCACCAAACTTGGAGGACAGTGTTGCATCATGGGAAGGCGTCCTATGTGTTTCTCGCGGCGGCGGCCGGTTCTTCTTTTATAGTCAGAGCCGGCAGGATGGCCTTACAAGTCCATGCTGAGGGGGAAATAATCCACCTGGTCAGGACTCTGTGGTATCTGGAGAACATCAAAAACCTGATCCTCCTCAATCCCCCTCAATCCTCCTCAATCCCCCTGAACCCTCTAGACTCCTCCAGAGTCCTCCAGAGTCCTCCAGAGTCCACTGAACCCAGCAAATCCTCCCAAAGCCTCTAAAAACCTCCAACATGCCACAGATCTGCTGATTCATCCACAGGTCACCTCCTCTCTGATCCCCAGGACACAGGAGAGGAGACGAGGAGAGGAGGGGAGGAGAGGAGGGAGGGGAGGAGAAGAGGAGAGAGGAGACACGGGAGAGGAGACGAGGAGAGGAGGGGAGGAGACGAGGAGGGAGGGGAGGAGACGAGGAGACACAGGAGAGGAGACGAGGAGAGGAGGGGAGGAGACGAGGAGGGAGGGGAGGAGACACAGGAGAGGAGACAAGGAGGGAGGGGAGGAGACACAGGAGGGAGGAGAGCAGACAAGGAGGGAGGGGAGGAGACAAGGAGGGAGGGGAGGAGACAAGGAGAGAGGAGAGGAGAAACAGGAGGGAGGAGAGGAGACGAGGAGAGGAGACACAGGAGAGGAGACAAGGAGGGAGGAGAGGAGACAAGGAGAGAGGAGTCATTTGGCCTCATTCACTATAGAAATGTTCTTATTTGCAGGCAGGCAGGAGCCTGTTCATTCCTATGAAAGTCTGTCAATGGTGCATGTATAAAGTGATCTTCCTCACCTCCTCTTGCTCTTCTACATTATTATTATTATTATTATTATGGTGTTCCTCAGGGCAACACCGCCCCCTGCTGGCCAAACATCTGATTCACTGTTATTAACATCTGATTTTATATTTACAGAGTTTAGGATTCCTTAATTCTTGTTTTCTCATCTGGTACATGTGTGTGTGTGTGTGTGTGTGTGTGTGTGTGTGTGTGTGTGTGTGTGTGTGTGTGTGTGTGTGTGTGTGTGTTCAGGCTCGTTCAACAACAGTCTCCGTCCTCCTGAAACTTTCTTCAAAGTTATTTTCTGGTTGGGATACTTCAACAGCTGCCTGAACCCGATTATCTACCCCTGCTACAGCCGCGAGTTCAAACAGGTACAAATACTACTACTAATACTACTGTTAGTACTGCTAGTACTGTGACTCTGCTACAGCCGCGAGTTCAAATATATACGACTGCTAAAGACAAAGATTTACTGGACACAGGAGAGGAGACAAGGAGCTGATATCTGTGCTCTCTTTAAACTACCAGACTCTGTTGACAGAATCAGTGATTTTAGCTGAAGGAACACAGAAGTGTTGTTTATGACCTGGTGTTGTTTTGTTGTTTATGACCTGGTGTTGTTTTGTTGTTTATGACCTGGTGTTGTTTTGTTGTTTATGATCTGGTGTTGTTTTGTTGTTTATGACCTGGTGTTGTTTTGTTGTTTATGACCTGGGGCCTCATGTATCAAACAGTACGTAGCTTTCATACTAAAGATGGCGTACTCCCAAAACTAGGAAAGTACGTACGCAAACTCACCTCCACATGTATCAAACTGTTCTTACGCAGGTTCAGCACCTTTCCTTGATACATCCCAACCAGCTGGAACTGAGCGCACATGCACGAGCCACCAGCCACGCCCGGCTCCTCCCCAAAATTAATACGCAAATGACTATAAATCGCCAGCATGCCCGCTGATTATCGACAAAACAACGACAAATCAACTTACTGCCACTGCAGCAGGTGGACGTGGTGATCTCCGGGGTGGAGGCAGGAAAAATGAGCTTTTTAGTGCCTCAGGTGTGGGATCAGCAACAAGGTTGTTAATGCAGCCGGATCAGAGAGCTGCACCATGACAGAAGGTCCCTCCACACATGCTCCTTCTAAACGCCACCGTTATTGAGTGAGGTCAGAGCCGTTAGAGCTGCCAGTGCGTAATGCTGCCAAAATCATTTTTACGCATCAGTTTATTAGCCACACTTAACTTGTTGTCCCAATTAAACATCACATACGGGATCAAATATGCACCACACCTGACTTATTCTGGAAGGATTTCCAACACACGTTTTTTCTCCGGGGAGAGGGATCTGTGGTCATGGATCGCTGTGCACCTGCAGCGTTAACATCTCCATAATAATAATAATAATAATAATAATAATAATAATAACCCATGTTAAACCAAAGGAGAAACGATCGGCACTTTGACACAGTAATTAAGGAGGTTAACTGTGAAAAATGTGTGCGCTCCATAATCAGAATCACTTCATTGATCTCCGGAGGGAAATTCGGTATATAGCAGAATATATAGTCTTAAGAAAATATACAATCTTAACATCAAAACATACAGACTTCAGCATACTATCATTGCACCAGTCAGCAGCAGTATGCAGGTGAAGTCTAAAATATGATAATAGATGAAAGAAAATCATCTATGCCCTCATATTTAGAACGGGTTATTAATGGTGGAAAACGGCATTTTCCTTCCATTTTCAGAGAGCTATGACCTATAAAAATAATAAGTTGTGTGTAGTTTGAGTTTAGACATGAAACATGTTTTAAATAGAGCATAAAGACAGTAGTTTCTGCCAAACAAAAGTTTGCGGAGCGGTCCGCAAATTCTCACGGCAAGTTCACTTTTTATACATGTGGCGTGTGCGGAAAAAACAGTGTACGCAATGTTTTTGTGTGTACGCAGCGTTGATACATGAGGCCCCTGGTGTTGTTTTGTGGTTTATGACTTTGTGTTGTTTTGTTTCCAGGCGTTCATCCGGATCCTCCGCTGCCGTTGGAAGAGGAAGCGTCAGGGCTGGCAGGCGTACTATAACTACCGCAGCCACCAGGGCTCCAACACCTCGTCCTTCCTCAACGGCAGCCAGCAGACGCTGTCCTCCGTCAGCGCCAGCCCGCGCTGCGTCGCCTCCAGGCTCCGCCCCCCTCCCTGGCCCTCCTCCTCCTCCTCCGACCGAGAGCTCCTCCCCGGGTCGACCGGCGGGCGGCGGCCGAGCCCGGTGTCCCCGCTCGCCAAGGACGCAAGGAGAGAGGCGGCGGCGAACGGTCGGAGTGTGAACAAACTCTGAGTGATACACCTGTGGCCTCAGGTGGCCACGCCCCCCGCCCCCCCCATCCTGCTGCCGACAGGAAGTGGTCTTAACGAGACGCTCCGGTCACTCGCTGAGGTGACGGACAGGTGTGAGGATGGCACCTGGTCCCGCCCCCTCAGCCTTAACAACACACAAAGAAACAGGAAGCGGCCGATAAAACATACCTGAAGGTTTTACCTCGACTGCAGCCGATCACGCGCTAATAAAAAGCAAAATATAAACGACAAACCTATTTTCAAATCAACTAATTTGTAAATCATCAAAATATATACGACTATTTATTAAATTATTATTCAACTATTATTCAAAATTTAACATTCACCATCGTTTTTTTTCTGTAAAAATGTGTCAAAATTAGTTTTAAAAACTCATAAATGCAGTTTAAATACATATATTTTTTATACTTGTGTGTTGTCTTTTCTTATGCTAAAACTGTCCTGAAACACGTTTCCCACATTTAAAATTAAACTCAACGAGGTTCGAATTAAATTAAACTGAGAATTATAAAACAATATTTATTGTATTTTGGTGGTAAATTAGTTTTAAACAGCAGCTCAACATTGTGAAAGTCTACTTTAACGTGTTTGCTCAATAAAAATAAAAATATTAATAAATGAACAAACGAAAGCCTGATAAAGGTTGAATGTTAATTGAGCTATAATTAATTTAAATTTAAAGTCAGAAAAAAACAGGAAACTAAAATAAAAATGATCAACGTAAACTAAGTTTAAAAATAAATCAATTTTATTTATAAGACATGTAATTATTGTTGTGTTATTTTCACTTTGTTTTGATTTTTGTTGTTTCAGAAAATTAGGCTAAATCCTGAAATACTGTTTTTAATAAACCAAGTTTATTAAAATACTTTGAAATACGTTTTACTTAGAAACCAAATATTTCAAACTGAAAAATGTATTTGAGGAATTTTTCGTTAACATATATTTAAAGTTAATATATAAATATTATTCTTTTTTATGTTTATTTAATTTTCACATCAAAATGGTATTTTGGGGATTAAAAGTGTTAACATTTGATGTGGGCTAATGTTAGCCTAGCATGTATTAAAGGCCGAGTTGAAGCCTTAACAGCTACCTGACAGGACTTTTATTTTGAAAATCTTCTCTGACTGACCTGAGCTGAACTCATCCTGTAAAAAAACGACTTTGTGTTTGTCAAGCGAAGTTGGAGGTTTTCTCATCGACTTCTATACAGCGTGTGATCACAGCAGCACCTGGTGAACGTCAGAGGAACTGCAGCTGCTGTCACACCTGCCGTGTGTGTGTGTGTGAGATGCTGTACTGCAGGACGGGTTGTCGGCTCGCTAGCAGTTTCCCTCTGCTTCCAGTGTTTGTGCTAAGCTAATGCTAACCACGTCCTGGACCTGCCTTTGTACTGAAACTCCCGGAGGAGTCAGAGAAGAAGAAGAAAGCGTCAGCACTCCTTTGAATTAAAGAATAAAAAGAGTTTGAAGTGTTGTAATTAAAGGTGATAATTTAAGTGAAATAATTAAATTAAATAAACGTTTTTCTGTTTCATGTTTCTGTTGAATCAAACTGAGATCAAACAGGCGACAGACTCATCAGTCAGGACAGTTTTAACACAGTTTAACAGTAATATTACATCTACTTATTCTATATTTGTGATATATAGATGTTGGAATTATTTAATCCCTTTACAGCCTCACCTCTACGACCTGATCATTATTTATCACTTTGACTCACTGGATCAACATTTCCAACACAAAAACACATCAAATCTCTTTACAAAATGTTATTTTACTCTCAGTGAAGAGTTGTAAATGTTGGCACTAAATCTAATGAGGAGAAGATCTAGTTGTATGTTTTATTCTGAATATATTTGAGCTTATCTCAGCTTTGACTTGTTCTATCTTCATCAAACACAAAGTGTGTGTCAGCAGGAAACACGCTGCTGAAGGTTTTACAGCTGGACGTCCTCCAGAATACTGTCAATGATTGTTTGATAGAATCAGCAGTGGAAACAAACCTTCACTCATTTCCACCTTTAATCTCACCTGCACAACTTGATGCTTCTTTTCTCTTTTCTCTGGAAAATAAAGCAACAAAATAACAACAAGGAAGGATAACCTGAATGAATGTATAAAATGTCTGTAAAGTAAACAAAACTATCAACAAAACATTCAGTCAAAAAAAAACACACACATTCCTGTACTTCTTTGTGAGGACCCTTCACTGACATACAGTAATTAATTAGCCCCATTCCCTTTCCTTAACCTGAACTATCATTCCTAAAAGCCTCACCCCAACCCTCACCCTTACCCTGACTTTTACCTTGAAACCAAGTCTTAACTCTTGAACAGGCCTCTGACGAAGTGAGGACCGAAAATGTCCTCATTCTGTCTGATAAGAACGTATTCTGGTCCTCAGTTCGTAGGAAGTACAAGTACACACACACTCACACATGTGAGTGCAGGAGGGTTTCTACCTCGTATTTACTGACAGTTGATGTTTGAGTATCTGACCTTTGACCCCTGACTACAGTTTTATTGTCCAAACTGAGTATTTATGAATGATTCAGAAATGATAATGTCAGATGTTAAAGACTGTTTTTCTAGAGACCACCCCCCCTCGTGCCTCCATGGTTGAAAAAGTGCGCTAAAGTGCCTCTAGATGGTGAAAACGAGAGGAAGTGCCTTATTGGCTGCCCTTTACACATGCAAAAAATGATTTGGTGCCCTCTAGGGTGGCCCTTCATACAATAAATTATGATTAATGTGCCCTCTAGAGCAAGGGTATGGCAAACCAAAAAAACATGTTGTGGTTAGCTAATGAAGTGCAGACGTTCCTCTCTTTGGTAGCCGACAAACGGGGAATGCGAAAGAGACGTTGCTTTTATGTAGCGCCGCTATGACGAACAGCTACATGGAGTGGTAGTAAAAACTAGAAACCTGTCTGGGCCGGTCACAGGTGATCCAAACACACTGTTGTATATACCGTTTGGTAGCCGCGAGCTAACATTAGCTAACAAAGTTGTTTTAATCACAAAAAGCTACTATTGCTTCCTGTCGCTAAACACATGCAGCTTTCAAAATAAGTGTGTTGACAGAATCCACCACATAATTTACAAAAAGACTGTCAAAATAAGATTCCTAAAATAAAACATAAAACAACCCTTATTCTCCTTTAAATAATGCATTAAAATATGCAACGATAAGATCAGTGTATATGATAGAATAGTGGCATCAGAATGTGTGAGAGGCACTAAATTTGGGCTTTTATGGGGGGGAAAATTCTCAATGGGGACATGCCCCCAGACCCCCTTAGCCAGCTATTTTTCCCCACTGTCTGGCTGCTCCATGTCCCAGTGGAAAGCTGTTCACAGTGATTAAATGTCACAGTAGGATATCAATAAAGATTCTATAATACGGTATCACCCAACTGTGGGAAATGTTATGTGAGGTGTTTGCTCTCATTTAGCTTTCAAAGTGCACAAGATTGAAGCATTTTACTTAAAAATGTACAAATTTTCTCCTGGGGGGCCAGGTCCCCCCTAGCTGGTTCGGTTCAATGGTTTTAATTGTCAGTACCATATCAATAATTATCTTGATCTGGATCTCCTTTGAACTTAACGGTAATAGCAACTATTATCTATAGACTATTTAATCAAAGCTTTCTGCGTGCTGGTAAATGGACCTGCACTTATCTGTCGCTTTTCTAGTTGCTTTTCGACCACTCAAATCGCTTTACACTACAGACTGCGCTCATTCACCCGTTCACACACACATTCATCCTGGTGGCAGAGGCTACCCTAAACGGTGCCACCTGCCACCATTGGGAATTCATTCACACACCGCTGAACACAGCACCGTGAGCAATTTGGGGTTGCTCAAGGATACTTCGACATGTAGGCTGTGACGGTCAGGGATCGAACCACCAACCCTCCAATCGGTGGGCAACCCGCTCTGCCAACTGAGCCGCAGCCGCACTGGTGGGGCCCCATGTTGTGCAGAATCTGCCCTTTTTATTTTTCCGCCCCTGCCCTTCAAACAGTCTGAGTCCACCACTGCTCAGTCACACTAAATGGCCTCAGCGTGACGACAAGTGTGTGTCTGTGTGTGTGTGTGTTAATAAACACGCTGTATGCACAGCTGGGACTGCATGAGAGGCGTTCATGGTCAAAGTGTTCCAGCAGCCTGCAGCAGCTGGTATCTTCTCACCTGCACACAGATCATATCGGCTCATCTGAGGCCAAACTAGAATACGTCATCCCAAACAGGATCCTTGGAGTCTGGAGAGGATATAAGGCGGGCCGACTGGACCTCTGCACCTTTGTGAAGACGTGTGAACTGAACAATGAGGGCTGTTGGTTTGCTGCTGCTGCTGCTGGCTCTGTGTGGGTCAGGAGCTCAGGGGGAGCTTCAGGAGACGGAGACCACAAAGACAACCACACCTGACATCTGGGCGGAGGTGAGGGCTCTGAGAGACATGGTGGTGGAGCTCAAGGTGGAGCTGAGGAACGTGCAGGCTGCAGTGAAGGACAGTGAGAGCCAGGTGGAGGAACTGAAAGCTGAGCTGATCCTCACCAACGTGCATGTGGAGCTGCTGCAGAGAGAGAACTCAGGTACACACTGATTACTGTTCATGCTGTCTTTAAGTTGTCATGGATATTTATAGTGTAGTTTATTTCTGAGGTAAAATGAGGGTCAAACTGCTGTAAATAATGAGTTGTGCATGTTAACAGCGTGCTCTGCTCTGTAATTCACTTCATTGTAAGATCTTATTACCAATCACAATCAAACTTCTGTTTTTCAGTCCAAGCTGCAGACCTGATGTCTTTGGAAACTCGACTGACTGCCTCCGAGAGCAAAACAAGCGACCTAGAAACAGACAATGCAGGTATTTCACTGTTGCAGTGCAGTGTCAGCTCTCAAATGAATTTAAAAATATTCCACATTTTGTATATATTATCAATATTATTTAGCTTTTCATTATATTCATATTAATTCCACCCAATCCCTTTTTTCTAACTATTCCTACTTGAACTTCTTCTGACACATTCCTGCTAGCATGACAGCGTAGCTATTCAACATCTAGCCTTCTCTAGTATGGCTTAATCTCTCCTTTGGCTCCAGACTTGCAGACCAGACTGAGCAGAAGTGAGGGTGAACTTCTCATCAGCAAGTCCAGAATCGAGACGCTGGAGAGAGAAAATGCAGGTAATGAAGTGTGTCAGTGCACTGATGAAGTTATTGTGAGCTCCAAAATCAATATGTACAAAAACAAAACAAAATCAAACTTCTTCTGTGTTTCAAATCCGTGTATCATTCGTTCTTTCCATTTTCAATTGGCAATCAAAAATCAAATAATGAAAAATTGACTGGTTATTTTGTTATTTGTTTTCTATTATAAAACAAAAAACGAAAAAAATGCTTGTTTTTTCATATTTCAATCTTAGGCTCAGATGAAAAATACAAAATGGAAAAACGGGCACCAGGAATTAATTTGATTTTAATATTTAATTGGTCGGGTTTACGTGACCCGGAAGTTTGACTGCCTCAAGTGAGCCGTCATTCACTTCTCCGTAGTCAAACCAGCCGTCCCTATATAATAATAATAATAATAATATATAATGTAGTGCACCCGTATTGTGATATTTATTTAGCTAATGTTAGCTATATGTTAGCAAGCTATTGTTAGCTATATGTTAGCAAGCTAATGTTGGCTATCTGTTAGTAAGCTAATGTTAGCTATAGGTTAGCAAGCTAATGTTGGCTAATATCCAATTTTGTCCTCTTAAAAGTTCAGTTTTGTGTGTCAGCTTATAAAAACGTAGTTCTGGTTCTTTAACTTGTTGGTAGTACATTTCAGCACACAAAAGCTTTTAGACATTTTTCTGTTGCTTGCTGGCAGAAGGAACTGACGAGGAGGTTCCATTCAATACAAAATTCAGTGACATATGCCATTGAACAAGTGAAATCAAAAGTAGATGACGCCCTCTGCTTTTAGAAAGGGCATCGAGATTCCTTGTTCATCTTGACACATTTGTATCAATTTTTAACTGTCTCGGGATGCATTGTTGCAAGCCTCTACATACTACTATTGTGTTTTATCACCAGTTTTCCTCAACCATGATTCAGCACTTTTCCAACCTACATTACATTATCTTACCCTTTCAAGCCACCATTGCATTGCAGTGTCAGCTCTCAAATGAATTTAAAGATATTCCACATTTTGTATATTTTATCAGTATTAATTAGCTTTTCTTTTTTAAAAAATTCCATCCAATCCCTTTTTTCAAACTATTCCTACTTGAACTTCTTCTGACACATTCCCACTAGCATGATAGCGTAGCTATTCAGCATCTAGCATTCTCTAGTATGGTTTAATCTCTCCTCCTTTGGGCCATTTACAGAGGTTTCAGGTACATTTATGAGTGTTCACCAGATAAAATAATGTGTTGTGCATGTTAACAGCGTGCTGCTCTGTAATTCACTGCCATTGCATCAACTCCAGACCTGCAGACCAGACTGAGCAGAAGTGAGGGTGAACTTCTCATCAGCAAATCCAGGATCGAGACGCTGGAGAGAGAAAATGCAGGTAATGAAGTGTATCAGTGCACTGATGAACTTACAATAAATATGAACAAACAATCAAACTTCTTCTGTTTTTCAGTCCAAGCTGCAGACCTGATGTCTTTGGAAACTCGACTGACTGCCACCGAGAGCAAAACAAGTCACCTAGAAACAGAGAATGCAGGTATTTCACTGACAAACATGACCACCAACTTTTCTGGGGTTTTTTTGCTCGCGGATGAAATTGAGGAGGCTCCTTCTGTCAATACAAAGTCCATAGACAACTATGTTTTTTTGTTTATTTTGTGTCTTTTTAAAGTATTTTATTCTGTATTATTAGTATGACCAAACATTGCTAGATCTCCATCTTTTTTTATTTGTGTCTGATCGATGCTTTGCTCTCAAGCTGTTTTGGACCTCTGTCTCTACATACTACCTTTGTCTTTTTTCTTTTTTTACATATCTCCTCAAACATGATTCAGTACTTTTACTCCCAATATCAGATAAATAGTCCAGGAGAAGTTCAATGGCTTCAATGACTGACTTTGTCCTGTTAACAGAGAGGAAGGTGGCCTTTTACACAGCTCTGACTGATGCAGGATATGTTGGACCGTTCAACACAGACACCACACTGAAATACAGCAAAGTCTTCACCAACATCGGCGATGCTTACAATCCATCTACAGGTAATTTACTGCAGCTCACATCAACATGTTTAATCATGTACATCTACATTTGTGACTGTTTTTCATTTTCTGCTCTGTAGGTTTCTTCACAGCTCCAGTCAGAGGGGTCTACTACTTCCTGTTCACTATGAATGGTTCCCGAACAGGTTACATGGGTGTCAAGGTGTACAAGAACAACCAGAGGATCATGTGGAATCATGAGTATAAAACTGGAAATTGGAAATACATGACTAACTCTGTTGTCTTGGAGCTGATGGCAGGAGATGAAATCCACCTCGATCTCCCATCAGGCTATTCTCTCCATGACGGTGCAAACAACCACAGCACCTTCAGTGGCTCCCTCCTCTTCACACTGTGAGGATCCTTCAGCTGCTGTCTGACTCCTTATTGGCTACACTGTGATTTACTGCATGTACCAAATAATGAGATTCTGCCTCTGACTTCTCTCTTGTGTCATCACATGAAAGCAACATTGAAATAAACCTGTGAAGCATTCAGAAAACAATGTTTAATCCCTGTGATTCTCCACTTTGTTCCCCCTGACGGTTCCTCTCCTCCTTCTCTGTCTCCCTCTACCTCTTCTGTGTGTTCAGACACCAGCTTTAGAAATATCATACTTCATATCTGAAATATAGGCATTATTGTTATTTTAGCCTCAGTTTAAATCAAGTGTGCTGCAGACATGAAAGGGTTACTGTCCTGAAAGCTGTTATCCAATCAGATGTTTTTGCTGTTGTCTCTAGGCAGACAAACATCAACGTTCCTCCCTTTCTGTCGGGCACGAGTTAATACAGAGCTACATGCTGTCAAAGTGCAGAGTCAGCACTATTTTATGGTTCAGGTCAGCTGAACTTGTTTTAAACAACTGAATACATGTAAATACTTATAAATATATATCGATTTTAAACATTTTATGGTTTAAACAAATACATACAGATTGTTAGCATTATTTTTTTTTAGTAAAATGAATATATTATCACTCTGTTGTTTAAATGGCATTACTTTACTTACTTAGCATTTACTGCTTACTTTTTATTTTCCAAAGCAGATCAACAGTTTTACAAACAGTTTACAGGGACACAGAGATAAAGCTGCCAGACTCCATTGACAAAAACAATAATTTCACCTCACAGAACACGGCAGTTTGATCCGGCTCAGGCTGCAGGTTTTCCTTTCAGAACATCTTAAACATAAATATTTTATATTAAATATATTTGTTAAACAGTCACCGTCAATAATAAACCACTTTGCTAACTGCAGGTCCACCATGTCTTCATTAGGCACAAAAAAATGTCTTTACTGTCAGGCTGGACATGATACATGACAACCAGAGGTGGAAGAAGTATTCAGATCTTTACTGCAGTAAAAGTACTAATACCACACTGTGGAAATAAGTAAAAGTCCTGCATCCAAACCTTACTGAAGTAAAGGCATTATCCCTTACATAACTTATTGTCGAGAACTTGACTGAGGGACAGGGACTCAGAAGCAAAACTCAGAAGCCGGCAATATGGTTAACAAAACATTTTTCATATGGCGCGCCCCCTAGCAGCAGCCCGTGCACCCCCGAGGGTCCACGCACCACACTTTGGGAATCCCTGGGTTAGATGATTAAGGGAAAATGTAAATGATGTCACTCAGATCAAAGCTACACTCAGGAATGATCCGCCTCACGTGGGACTGATGAAAATGACAAACGATGTAAAAGTGTTTCTTGCTGACAGACTCTCTACTGTTTGTTTTTTACTTTAATAATATACATAATAAATCTGAATGGTGGAAATAACAGATCTTGGAAGGAAAAAAAGCTTCTCGAACAAACTTTCTTTTCATTTATTATAAATGTAGAAATGTTTGTGGTCTTTTTGTTGTTGTATTTTGCTACGTGTTTTAGTTTGAAATGTTCAATTTGAGCTCAGTGAAGCACTTTAAATAAGCACTTATATACATAAAAATCATTCACATGATATGAAAGTTATGGAGAGTGATAAAAGGTGACCTTATGGTGTTAAAGGTGACACAATTAAAAATGTGGGTGCACCTAAATTTCGTGCTGGTGTGCTTAACTTTTTTTTTTTTTTTTTTTTAGGTGCACCAGCACAAAATTTAAGGTGCACCCAAATTTTGGAGTTCAGTGCAACTGATGCAAAAAGTTAGTCTGGAGCCCTGCGAATGTCTATTTTAACATATTTCCAAGAAAATAAACTCATCAAAATTCGTATCAGACCAAAAATAAACTTTTTCCTGTTTTCTACAACCGTCACGGACCATGACACTTAAATATTTACACACTGAACGCACTTTTAGCTTCCGAACCACATATCACAGGGGATTCATATTAGTTTACAGACATCTGTAGTCAGGTAAAAAGTGAGGAACTCACCTGTAAATAGAACAGAAACCAGTGAAGCAGGACAACTGGTGCTGCTCCTCCTCTCATCTGGATGATGAGCCCAGCTCCCAGGAGGCATTGCAAGGAGCCCAGTGACGCTGCTGGTCAGTGCTGCCACCCAGCGGCCAGTTCACGCTACAGCAGCTCACTGGGAGCTTCTGTCATTTATCATTCTTAGACAATAAAATCACATAACACAACTGCTAGGAACACAAAAATAATAAAAATAATATCTCAACAAAACACTTATTTTGTGAGTATCACATATCCATATACATGTGTGTGTGTGTGTGTGTGTGTGTGTGTAAATATATATACATAAATACACACACACCTATATGTATATATATTTGAATGAATATAAAGTTCAGAGTGTTGCACCATCAAACACAAAAGTCTCAATAAACCCAAAAAGAAGCGAGTTAACGGATTCCCTGTGAGTGACCCGGGACAAACAGACATTACATTATTAATTATCACATAAAAACGTGATCTAAAGGTTTAATTTACCTTTTTAACGCATTTTAAAAGGCGAACGTCTGTCGGTTACATGAAGTGAACGGCTACAAACCTGCTCAGCTCGCTCGTTTTAAAGTTGATCTCGCCGAGTATCTGTCTTTAAAAGCACTTTGATCCAAAAACAGTGGATTTAATGAGTAATAATGAGTCAGATAAACGGTGCCGTGCTGTCCGGAGGTGTTTCTCTGCTCCGGTGTCGCTGCTTTCTCTGCGGAAATCCACAAAAGTGAAATATTAAGTTAGACGGCGGGAAAACATTCTGCTGGGAGACGATTCACGTCACAACACCGAGACGGTTATAACTCAACGGCAGAGGTGTTGTGGAGAGAAAGGTTGCCTCTCTGTCTCAGCAGCTCACTCTCGCGAGATCTGTCAACACAGATAGCGTTACACAAAGTCTCGCGAGACTGTGTCAAACCTTGTCACATCATTGATAAACAGCAGGAACAGGCAGTAAACTATTATAACTCTTAATAAAGACTAAAATATAAATATCAGAGATTATGAAACTTTATAAAAGATTATAGATCACAGAGGCCATTTATTGTTAAAAATCATCAGTATTATGGAAAGTGTTCTCTATTATCTCCATGAAAAAGAAAATACCAAATAAATCATCACACAAGTAAATTATTAGCCTGGCTAACACCAGACCAAATCTCATTGGAGATTAGGTCTGGACACCTACAATGCATTTCTCCGTAGAGGAGGTGTGGTTTACGATCCTCCGGAGCCGTTTATTGGACGCTTAGAATGTCTATCAAAGCGTCTGTAGGTAGCTCTTAGCCAATCAGATCAGTTATACCAGATGACGTAGTAGAGCAACAGAGATGGATGTTTGTTGTGTGTGTGTCTGTGAGAGAGTGTTGCTGCTGCTTTGCTTCTCCAGTTCTCGCTTTCTGCAAGATTATTTATTTTCACGCTTTATTCCCCCTCATGTCATTCAGCCACACACATCCACTGATTTTATGGGCAATAAACAAGCTGCTGCGGGTCTCTGGGGGCTTCGCTGTCCCCCGATTCGGAGCGAGATCACCGGCGGTGACCGGCGGTCTCACCGGCTCGGCGCAACGAGCCGCAGAAACCGCCCGTGCGGCGCTAATAGCCCCGCTACCGGTGATCTCGTTACGAGCCGGGGGACAGCGGAGCTGCCGAGAGACCTTTCGCCTTTCAACTTTCGCTCTAAACTATTTAAAACACCATCTACAGCTAAAGAGAGTTTCGCGTCCGCAGCAGCCATGTTGGATCAGGAAAGCTTCCAAGTGCCGAGTAGTACGCGTCATCGTCTCACCGTCCCTCCCCGCTCTGTGATTGGATCCCTAAAACAGGGCTAAGATAATCGCTTGGTTTCCAGACGGCCTGGAGGTTCGAAATCAAATTCGAGCGCGCAAGGCAGTCTGGGTATACCCAGGCTAGTAAATTATGACAAATATAAAGAAACAGACAACTTGTGAAATAATTAAAGAAATTTATTAAATTCATTGCAGACATTATTATGTTATTTCATCATACATTTTCACAGCAACATTACTTTGTTGGATATTATTTTATTTCATTATAAACTAATTTTTATTTTTAAAAAATGTAAAACTCTGGTTTTATTTCATGACTGCATTGTTCCCAGTGACACTTTAATTTATAAACCAAAACATATGAAGCTGAAGGAACCAAATATCTGATCTCATCATAAAGAATATGTGTAATCTAATCTTATTAATATTATCAATGAAGTGTCAGAAAATAGTGAAAAATCTGTTATAAATCCCCACAGCACACACACATGAATTCAAAAGTGTGGAATAATAATAATAATAAACCAACACATTTAAATATGAGTAAATATAAGGTTATGACCATATATGACTATGAAAAGCATTAAATATTCATATTTGAACAGCCAGAACTGTTGGGCATGTTTTGATGCGATATATTAACTCAAATGAAGAAAGATGTTTTTACTCATGAAAGTAGATTTGAATGATTCAACACAACATTAAAGTTTAAAGGTGTATTTTCACTGGAGTTGATTCCAGTCAGATCTCATTTATATTATCTTACCTATGAAATGTGAAAAATAATAAAACATTGCCTGTTATAATTTCCCACAGCCCAAACAGATCAATTAAAATGTCTTGTTTTAATAAACCGACAGTCTCTCTATGTTTAAATATGAGTAAATATAAGTTTATGACCAATAAAAGCATTAAATCTTTAAACTGGAGAAGCTGGAACCAGCAGATATTTGACATTTGAGCTTGTAAAATGACTAAACTGATTATTTGATTATAAAAACAGCTGCAACGAGTCGATTAATCAGCTAATTGTTGCAGCTCTATTCTCACACATCACACAAAGACTCTGACCCCTTTTCCACCAGAGCCGGTTTCAGGCCGGTGCCCAATTGAAAACAGTTCTTTGGTTTTCCACCACCAAAGAACCAGTTCCCAGCCGGGAAAACTGGTTCCACTACGGCACCAACTGTCTGCTGGTGTTGAACTGTGAACTGCTTATATCAGGGGCTGGGGGCGGGGCTGGGGGCGGGGCTATCCGACCAACAAGACCAACTCGGCCCGTTGAGAGACACCAACTAAAACGTGTTTCATTCATTTATTTGATTTGTTTAACTGCAATGTGATTGATACGGGCCAGCTAGTGGGCTAATGTTAGCGGGTGATTGCTAGCGTGCTAGCGTTAGCTAACAACAAAGTCCAACATTAGCATGTTACGTTGAGTGTTAATCAGAATGTATTGGGCGTCCATAGTGATCTAGATGAGCAGCAGATGTGCTGTAGAGACATGTAGTCTGTTGTTGTTATACTGGCTGAGAGGACGGAGACATACAGACGTTAACAGAGACGTAATGACCAGGCTCTCTGTGGAAAAGAAAACAGGTTCAGAGCTGGTTCACAAGTGGAACCAACTGTGAACCAGCACTAGCACCGGCTCCAAACGCTCCTGAAACTGCTTTGGTCCAAAAGGGGTATCTGAGTAAAGAAACACACTTTTCTGATTCACAGCAAATCTAAATTAAAGCTCCACCTTTCTGGTCTTCTACTTCTCCTTGTGGAAGGCTTTTCCATCTGCCTGCTTCCTAAAGCTCAGTGTGACGTCGTCATTCACCCCCTGGGCCTTCAGCTTCTGATTGAACTGAGAAACATTATTACTCACACAGAGAGATTACATTCTGTATTCTTCTTTACATTTCTTCCTCTGGAAGCTCTTTTTCACACTTTGTTTCCTCACATGATAGTTGGTGACTTTCCCTGTTTCTTCTCCTGTAAACGCTCGGGCTTTTCTCACATTGCTGGATTGTATTTGGACATTTTCTTGGTGCGTTTGGTGGCAGATAGAAGTTTATTATTAAAGTTTATTATTAAAACCCGAGCACTGACAGTGTGAGGATACTGTTGAAATTGATCCGTTTATTATTATTCTCTTCAATGAAACGCCTTTTTGGGTCTTTATATTCAAAAACTCACCAAACTTGGAACATTGGTCAAAATGACTCAGTAGCGAATATCGCATTTTCCAACGTTTTTCACCATTTCCACGTCGAATACTTTTACGAACTCCTCCTACAGATTTAACCCGATCGACTTCAACCTTGGTCAGTAGTCCCGCCCCCTTAACTTGACCCCGCCCCTTTAATAATCTGGCCTGTTTGTCGTAGGTTCTATTGGGACGCGGCCAATGATCGCTGGGCCTGGGGCTTTTATTTTATTTTATTATTTGAAATGGATCATTATCTGTTTCCTCCTCAGACTGTTTCTTTTACTGCTTTCATGTGAATTCACTCTCTGAGGGTCAATAAAGTTTCATCTTGATGCTTCCAACAGTCATTTGTTGCTCAGTTTTTGCATAAAATATGAATAAAAAGCAGATTTACCTGCTTCAGCATTGCCTCCATCACAGCAGGGTCGTTGGGGTCCACAGAGCTCCTCAGCCTCAGTCTGAACACTTGCTTTGAGACTTTAAAGAGACAATCAAACATGATCAGTTGAGAGATTTCTGCTCTGATAATAATCAGCATCCTGTTGATATAAAGTGTTATCAGTTAGTTTTGTCCTGCCTGTGGTCAGTTTAGAGCTATACTGCAGGCCGCCACCAGGGGGCGTTCAGGGGTTTATCAGTCAGTTAGAAGCAGTTACTTCCTCCATCTGTTGATATTCTCACATTAAAGTCAACACAAAATGATTATCTGCAGTTGGTCACACTGACACCAGCATCCTGAGTGTTCACATTTAGTGTCATTTGATGCTAAAGTAAACCTAAATCTGATATAAATAGTGTTTGAATCAGGGGTTACCACTCACCTGGACCGTAGCAGATGAATGGTCTCCTGCTGTTACAGTTGAGGTCTACCCATCTTCCAGAGGACCTGAAATCTGCTGCTGCACAAGCCTCCGTCCCCTTGTTGTTATCAGGTTGCCCTGGCAACCAGCGTTTGAACGAGAAGCTGCTTCCATCGGACCACTTCCAGGATTTTCTGAAAAGGCCGATCCAGACATTTGGTACCCCTGCTTTTTGAACCAGCTCCTGGACCTTCTGGTTCTCTGCCTGGTTTCTCACACTGGCCAGGTCTGTGTGGTGTTCTCTGCAGTAGCTCTGGGCCTTGGTCCTGGTCATGGAGTCGTCAGTGAGGACAAAAGTCACATCCAGCTCTGAAAATAGATCCAGAGAAGAGCTGTGCAGAGGCAACATAACACACAACATGGATGCAAACTTTATATTTGAGTTTTTCTGCGTCTGAATATTTTTCTCAGCAGTTTGATGTTTCTTAATGAATGTGAGCATGAAGCTGAAGTCACCGTGGAGCTGTGTGCATATCAACTCCTTTTCTTGCAGCCCTGTTGACTGAGACAGTGACGTGGGATAAAGCTGTTAATGATGGAGCTCTTTATATAAACCTGCAGCTTCTCACAGTGAAATGAAGGCAGGACTCACGTCCATCTGCTTTAAATGAGCTTCATGTAACTGAAGACAGAGAGGCAAAGAGCAGCAGAGAAGGGGAGAGGTCAACAAGCTCAACTGGTCTGTTTTACCTTCACCTTCAATATTCTCACCTATCACATCACAGCAGACCGCCCGTTTGTTGTTTGTGCAGCTGGTATCGTACCATAGTCCATCAGACGTCATCTCTGTGCAGTGTTGATCACCTCCTTCATTATCTGGTTGTCCAGGTTTCCATCGTCTGAACCCATTCTCTCCTTGTTTGTAGAAACTGTCTATGTCTGACAGTGACCATTTCCACTTCCAGCGGTTCACGTCATCATACAGCCCGATCCAGGGTGCCTGAAACACATATTTGCATTAATAATAATATTCATGTGTCCATATGAACAGTGAAACAGGTTCTGCTTCCTGTAATAATTGCTGCTGTTTATACTGGACATTAAGAGATCCCTTATCATACACGTTCAATGGGGAACTAAATCCTTCGTCCTCCTTCAGAGTAAAAAACAGATTTTAAAGTTTCTCTGAAGTATCACGGCTCAGATTATAAAACTTTAAATCCACGTGTCACTGCCATGATGTCAGAAACATGTTTGAAGGGAAAGAAAGAGGAAAGTGAACTCACAGAGGAAACTCCTACTGTTTCTGCCGTTCTGTTCAGGGTCTCCACATCCTCCATGCTGTCTATAGTGGCCAGGTCTGTGTATTTCTCTCTGCAGTAACTTTGTGCTTCAGTAAAGTTCTTCGGGTCAGAAATTAAATGGTACTGACGTCCAGCACACAGGCCTGTAGAGACACACATGAATACTGATCACAGTTATGCTGTAAAGAACTTTTATACATGTTCACTTTATAACTTTACCATTTTATGAAAAATATATAATAAAATAAGCTTTAATATAATAATATAATACGTTTTAATATAATATAAAATACAACATAAAAAATATATTATTAAATATAACATGATATAATAAGTTTTAATATAATAATATAAAACAGAATATAATAATATATAATTCTATAAAACAAAAATAAAACAATACCATAATACAATAATATATAAGTTTTCATATAATATAAAACACAACATAATAATATATATTATTAAATATAACATGATATAATAAGTTTTAATATAATAATATAAAACACAACATAAAAATATATATTATTAAATATAACATGACATAATAAGTTTAAATATAATATGAAACATAAAATAATATATAATGTAATATAATAATATATAATATAATAATATATAACATAATATAATAATATATAATATAATACATTTTAATATAATAATTTAAAAAATAACATAATTTATATCTAATACAACAAAATATCACATCATACAATAATATATAACATAATAATATATAACAGTGGTTGGTGTGCCGTGAGATTTTGTGACAACCACACACTATTAATGCAGTATACAACAATACAAAACATTATTAATTCATGTTTAATTTCCTGTATTATTGCTGTGTGCGTCTCATTTCCCCATACAGAGGCACATTCTATACTAGCCTCAGAATAACTAGTTTTAAAACTCGTCCTCAAAGGGAACCCAGTAGTTTCACCGTATTATTCACAGCTTTCCAGACCAGATTATTAAAAATTATAATGAAATCGTTTTGATGAACACGTTGTGATTCACTACAGCATGTTCATTTTACAGCCCTCTTCCCTTCAGATCAACAGCAGCATGGTGACAGAGAAACGTTCCTCTCTGTCTGTCAGAGAGAAAAAAAAGAGACTCTGACTGGAAGACAGCCAGCAGCCACTTCACGCATGACTGGTTCATTTACAGACTGGACGCTGAGGAGTTAACATGTCCTGCTGGACACTGTTCGTTTGGTACGAGGGAGGAGCTGCCAGCCCCCGCTGCTCCTTAACAAGTCACAAAGAGTCTCTAGAGGGGTCTGAATAGTCTCTAAATATAGCCACAATTCAGACTTCTTGTAAACAAGAAACTTTCAAAATAAGAGCACATTGAAGCTTGAACAGAATTTAAGACTGTAAAAATACGATGCCTTAAATAAAAATCCTCCTCAACAATAATTCCCTTCATGTTTACAATCATGTAGGCAAACACATTAAAATATGCAATGATAAGATCAGTGTCTATGATGGAATAGAGGCATTAGGATGTGTGAGAGGCACCAAATTTGGGCATTTACGGCAAAAAAGTTGTCCGGCGGGGCCACAATGATACATCAATGTAGTGTGAATATATAAGAAGAGAAAGACTTGCCTGGTGCAGCCATGACGAGCAGAAAAACCAGCAACATCTTGATTTCTCTCTCGCTTCATGAGAGAGTGACCCTTCAGACTCGCTGCTCCCGTTAAAATGGACGGACTGTCTGCAGTTCCTCGGAATTATTCAAACTTCATGGGCCGATCTTACGCAGAAATCGTTTGCATCTTCAGTAAACAACAGGCAAATTTTGCACAGTGACCTCATCAAATGTGATCCCATTGTGTGTGTGTGTGTGTGTGTGTGTGTGTGTGTGTGTGTGTATATGTGTGTGTGTGTGTGTGTGTGTATCTGTCTGTGTGTGTGCATGTGTGTGTGTGTTTGTCTGCTGAGTCAGCATGACACTTCACTGAGGAGGGAGGACAGGTTTCTTGATTAAAATAAAATACTTTTAGGTGTTGAGGATCAACTTTATCATAGATCTAGCTCTTTTTATTTTGGGCGTACTTCCTGATAATATGACACATAAAGATTCAAGTTCTTTACTGAGAATTTTGCTTTTCATAGAGAGAGATAGACAGATAGTTGGTCACCTCCACACATAGCCTGGGCTCCGGGACAAAAACTCCCAGAGAGAGGCTGGACTCTCTCCTTTTCCAGAGTTGCCCGGGGTGAGAGGTGGCGGGCGGGTCTGGAGATACTCACAAGCCCCCGGCTGAGCGCCGCTGTGTTGGAGTTCTCCCCGAGGAACCAGAGGGTCGCCTCAATGCGAGGAGGAGGTCTCTTGACTGTTGTTAGTGTCTATGCACCAAACAGCAGGTCAGAGTATCCGGCCTTCTTGGAGTCTCTGGGTGGTGTCCTGGAAGGGGAACCACCTGGAGTTCTTCTGGGAGACTTCAACACTCACGTGGGCAACAATGATGGTACCTGGAGGAGGTGTTTGGGAGGAACGGCCTGATCTGAACCCGAGTGGTGTTTTATTATTGGGCTTCAGTTCTAGTCATGGATTGGCCATAACAAACACCATGTTCAAACATAGAGTTGTTCATAAGTGTTCTTGGTTCCAGAGAACCGGGAACGTCAGAGAGAGAGGGAGACAGAGAGAGAAAGAGAGGGAGAAAGATGGAGAGAGAGAGAGACAGAGAGAGAGAGAGAGAGAGAGAGGGAGGGAGGGATGATGGAGGGAGGGAGGGAGGGAGGGAGGAGAGAGAGGGAGAGAGATGAGAGAGAGAGAAAGAGAGGGAGAGGGAGAGGGAGGGAGGGATGATGGATGGATGGATGAAAAGCATATTTAACAGTTTTTAAGATCGCTCTAACAAAGCTATTTCTTCATTTTTCTTCACAAACAACACATGTAGCTGTTCAGGAAGAACTCAGGACGCTCAAAGTGAAGTTGGATCAATGATAGGTATTGTGGATTTGCCAAAAATGCTTTCTGTTTGAGGCCAGAAATTCCCTATTGCTGTAGGGGCCAGTGTTCGGTGCGATTGCCCCGTGGCAATTTTTTTTTTTTTTTTTTTTTTTCATTGGGGGAGGGGGGGGCTGGGTGCGGTGCGTCCGCCTGTGGCCAATAAGACCGATTTGGGCATGGAAAGATTTGCCGCAGATATCGCATGTAATGCCAGTGTCTGGTGGAGGGAGTGCAGCTCTGGCCTTCCGGACCTGGCGCTTTTTGACGGCGGCCTCGCATCTTGCTTTCTCAAAGGCCAAAGCACCACTGCCTGCAGCCGCTCTCCAGGCGGGGCGATTGAGGGCCAGGTCTTCCCAGTTTGATAAGGAGAAGCCGAAACTCTTTAGGGAAGCTTTCAGGGTGTCTTTGTATCGTTTCCTTTGGCCGCCCTGGGAGCGCTTTCCGTCTTCCAGCTCCCCGTACAGCAGGCGCTTTGGGAGGCGGGAGTCAGGCATTCTGACTAGGTGGCCCGCCCACCTGATCTGAGCTCTCCGGAGCAGGGTGTAGGCGCTCGGTAAGCCAGCACGGGAGAGTACTTCCGTGTCGGGGACCTTGTCCTGCCAGGTGATGTTCAGCAGCTTCCGGAGGCAATTCAGGTGAAAACGGTTTGTTGCCCTGGCGTGGCGCTCGTACACCGTCCAGGTTTCACACCCGTAGAACAGAGTCGTTAAGACCACTGCCTTATAGACCTTGAGCTTTGTGGAAAGCCTTATCCCGCGTCTCACCCACACTGGTGCACGAAGCCGACCAAAGGCAGAGCTGGCCTTTGCGATACGGTTGGTTACTTCCTCGTCGATGTTGGCCGACCTGGAGAGGGTGCTGCCGAGGTATACAAACTTGTCCACTGCTTTGAGTGTTTGGCCACAAACGGCAATTGCCGGTTCCGTGTAGGCCTTCTGAGGAGCAGGTTGGTACATGACCTCGGTTTTCTTGGTGCTGATGGTGAGGCCGAAGTTTAGGCACGCTTCAGAGAAGCAGTTCATGCTACTCTGCATTTCGGCTTCTGACGCAGCGACGAGAGCACAGTCGTCGGCAAACAGGTGGTCACGCACGGTGTCCTTGGCTACCTTGGTCTTAGCTTGGAGCCTGCGTAAGTTGAATAGGCCGCCATTGGTTCTGTACTTTAGCATAATGCCATCGACATCGTCACGGTTTCTGAATGCGTTGGTCAGCATGGCAGAGAACACCATGCTGAAAAGTGTGGGGGCAAGGACACAGCCTTGTTTGACGCCGTTTCCCACCGGGAACGGTGCCGACGCGCCCCCACCGTCGATGACGCTGGCAAACATGCTGTCGTGGAACTGGCGCACTATGGTGATGAACTTGTCAGGGCATCCAAACTTTGCCATGATCTGCCAAAGGCCGTCGCAACTCACGGTATCGAACGCCTTGGTCAGGTCCACAAATGTCACGTAAAGGTCCCTGTGTTGTTCTATGCATTTTTCCTGCATTTGGCGTGCCGCAAACATCATGTCTGCTGTACCACGGCCCTCTCTGAAGCCACACTGTGTCTCAGGGAGGTGGCCACCTCCTTCCAGGAGCTGGATAAGGCGGTTTAGGAGAACTCGCCCGAGAATCTTGCCGGCGATGACGAGTAGGGAAATTCCACGGTGGTTGTCGCAAGATCGTCTATCTCCCTTTCTTTTGTATAGGTGAACGAGACAAGCGTCTTTCAGTTCTTGCGGGATGATTTCCTCATGCCACATGTTGCTAAATAGCTTCGTCAACTTGAGGTAGACGGGCGATTGCGTCAGTGTTGATCGATGACGGCCTGTTCAGCACGTTGCTGAAATGTTCCGCCCATCTTTCCAAGATTTCGCTCTTATCATGCAGCAGTCTGGACCCATCTTCACTTAGCAGTGGTGATGTTCCACGGGACTGCGGCCCGTAGATGGTCTTCAGGGCATCGTAAAAACGTTTGGAGTTGTTAGTGTCGGCGTAGTGTTGAATTTCATCTGCCTTTTTGACGAGCCATGCATCGTGCATCTCCCTTAGCTTGGTTTGCAGCAAGCGCCTGGCAGAGTTGTAGGCTTCTTTCTTCGATGTCGAGTTGATGTCCTGCTGGAGCGCTTGGTGTCTTGCACGTTTCTCCTCGAGCAACTGCTGGATTCTTTCGTCGTTTTCATCGAACCAGTCCTGATGCTTTCGTGCGTTTAGGCCCAGCTGGGATAGTGCAGCTTCGTAAACCGTGTCTCTCAGAGCTGTCCATTGCTCTTCCACTCCGCGGTTTCTTAGATCCAGCTCACCAACCTTGTTGTTTAGCTCAGCACGAAGGTTCTGGCACACTGTTTGATGTTCCAGTTTTTGGACGTTGAGACGTTTCCGTGACTTAGATCCCTGAGGGCACCGCTTTGGGTGGACGCAGATGTTCAGTTTTGAAAGAATAAGCCTGTGGTCGGTCCAGCAGTCTGCACCACACATGGCCTTCGTAACCCTGACGTCATTTCTGTCGCGTTTCCTTACGATGATGTAGTCAATTAGGTGCCAGTGTTTGCTGCGCGGATGCATCCAAGATGTCTTATTTCGGGTGGGAAGGCGATAAACTGTGTTCGTGATCAGGAGTTCGTGTGACGCGCAGGTCCTTAGCAGAAGCAGCCCGTTGCTGTTGCACTTGCCAACTCCATTTTTCCCAATCACTCCTTCCCAGGTCTCAGAGTCTCTACCCACTCTGGCGTTAAAATCGCCGAGAACGATCAGTTTGTCTTCCTTGGGAGTGTCTTCAATAGCTTTCTCTAATTCCTCGTAGAACTTGTCTTTGAGGTCCTCAGGGTTTGTCATTGTTGGAGCATAGGCACTGATGATGGTTGCGAAGCGTTTTCCACGGATGGGGAGCCGCAAGGTCATGAGGCGGTCGTTGATTCCTTTGGGAAGAGTCGGTAGGTCTTTAACTATGTAGGTCTTGATGGCAAAGCCTACCCCGGACTCGCGACGATCCTCGCTCCTCCGACCGCTCCAAAAGAAGGTGTAACCTCCTTTCACTTCAGTTAGCTGGCCTTCGTCTGCGAACCTGGTCTCACTCAGGGCTGCGATAAGGACGTTGTAGCGGTCAAGTTCTCTAGCGACAAGCGCCGTCCGCCTCTCAGGTCTATCAGCTTTTGCGTTGTCCATAAGGGTTCGCACATTCCATGTGCCGATGGTGATCGGTGTCACCAATGATTTCTTTTTGTTTTTGTTTCGACCGCACTTGAGGGATCCCCGCCTGCCGCGGTAAGCAGGCCAGGGTGATGTGAAGCAGACTATGTTTAGGGCACCTTTTCTAGCCCCTTCCTCATGCCATGGAGGTGAGCAGAGCGATCCTGGAGAGGGCTGCTCAGACACCCAGGGGGCTGCCGAACTTCACTGCTGCTTCGGTCCAGTGAGGAGCGACCACATGCCCTGAGTCGCCTACGTGCAGGTCTGTGACTGACAGCTTCCAGTGTATCCTCACCTGCTGCTTCGCCACTCGCCCATCGCCGCAGGACTTGTGGGTTGGGGGTTTGGGGGGTGATGTACTGACTTGCGCGGGAGTTTGATTAAACTGGCTGTACACGTTTTAGTATAGTTCGCTGGCATTAAATACCCCTCATACACACACACACACACATAAACACACACATGCCCACACATACAGACACATACACACACATGCCCACACACACACAAATACACACACACATACACGCATACCAACACACATACACACACATACCCACACACACACACACACACACACATATGACCACACATACACACACACACACACACACATATACCCCCCCCCCCCCCACACACACACACACACACACACATACACACACACTCCTCCAGATACATGTGTCACACACACATTTTGAGGTTAAAGGTCATAGGTTGCTGTATAAATAAATACTTGTAAAGGAATGCTTGTTGTAGGTGCTCCTTGTATATCTCATCATAGTGTACACACACCGGCAGTAGTGGCCCTTTCACTATTTACCCAGAGGACATTTTATTGTTTCTTTCTTCTGGTTTATTGGACAAAGGGGGACACATCTTGATGTCTCTCTCGCTTCATGAGAGGGTGACACTTCCTCAGAATTATTCAAACTTCATGGGCCGATCTTACGCAGAAATCGTTTGCATCTTCAGTAAACAACAGGCAAATTTAGCACAATGACCTCAACAAATGTGATCCCATTGTGTGTGTATGTGTGTGTATGTTTGAATGTGTGTGTGTGTGTGTGTGTGTGGGTATGTGTGTGTGTGTGTATGTGTGTGGGGGTGGGGGTGTGCGTGTGTGTATGTGTGTGTGTGTGTGTGTGTGTGTGTGTGGGCATGTGTGTGTGTGTGGGTATGTGTGTGTGTGTGTGTGTGTGTGTGTGTGTGTGTGTGTGTGTATGTGCATGTGTGTGGGCATGTGTGTGTGTGTATGTGTGTGTGTGTGTGTCTGCTGAGTCAGCATGACACTTCACTGAGGAGGGAGGACAGGTTTCCTGATTAAAATAAAATACTTTTAGGTGTTGAGGATCAACTTTATCATAGATCCAGCTCTTTTTATTTTGGGCGTACTTCCTCATAATATGACACATAAAGATTCATGTTCTTTACTGAGAATTTTGCTTTTCATAGAGAGAGATAGACAGATAGTTGGTCACCTCCACACATAGCCTGGGCTCCGGGACAAAAACTCCCAGAGAGAGGCTGGACTCTCTCCTTTTCCAGAGTTGCCCGGGGTGAGAGGTGGCGGGCGGGTCTGGAGATACTCACAAGCCCCCGGCTGAGCGCCGCTGTGTTGGAGTTCTCCCCGAGGAACCAGAGGGTCGCCTCAATGCGAGGAGGAGGTCTCTTGACTGTTGTTAGTGTCTATGCACCAAACAGCAGGTCAGAGTATCCGGCCTTCTTGGAGTCTCTGGGTGGTGTCCTGGAAGGGGAACCACCTGGAGTTCTTCTGGGAGACTTCAACACTCACGTGGGCAACAATGATGGTACCTGGAGGAGGTGTTTGGGAGGAACGGCCTGATCTGAACCCGAGTGGTGTTTTATTATTGGGCTTCAGTTCTAGTCATGGATTGGCCATAACAAACACCATGTTCAAACATAGAGTTGTTCATAAGTGTTCTTGGTTCCAGAGAACCGGGAACGTCAGAGAGAGAGGGAG
>NC_081531.1:2012615-2034058 GCF_030273125.1 Centropristis striata | reverse complement strand
CCCGGCTGAGCGCCACTGTGCTCTGTGAAGAAGGAGGCCTCTTGGCTGGCCGAGGGGTCTCCGGAAGCAGCAGACAGGTATTGTTCAGCCAGAAGGGCTGCAGCTGCTGCTCAGCCTGCTGCCCCCGCGACCCGGCCCTGGATATGTGGATGAAAATGGATGGATGGATCTCTCCCCCCCCCCCCCCCCCCCCTCTCTCTCTCTGAGTGCGTGCTGAGAGTGGCTGGGTGAGTGTGTCGGAGAGCGATTGTACTGTGTGTAAGTTGCTTGTTTCTTCTCCACTGGGAGTTTTTTGATGTATTTGTGCATCACTTCTCTTTCATTGAATCTGTTGCTGTGGTGTTTTTGAACCGTTGTTTGGTTGTTTGTTTGTTTGTTTGTGTGGCGGCTGCCGCCGCAGCCATGGCCGGCATGACTGTGCGTGGAGTCTCCGGTTTGGAGAAGTTGACTCGCCGACACGCAGTCAAGCTTTCTCCGGCTGCTGGTGTTTCAGTGGAGGAGTGTAGTTTGGCTGTGGGAGCTGTTGTTGGCTGTGAAAGCATTAAATCTGCTTCACGGATGAATAGTGCTGTCGTCATCTTTCTGGACAGCACGGAGAAAGTGGATCAGCTGATTGAAGAGGGAGTTGTGATTCGCGGATCACTGACGCCGGTTCTGTGTCTCGTCAGTCCCGCAAAAAAAGTAATTATTTCAAATGTGCCCCCCTTCCTAAAAAATGAGCTGTTGACCAAAGAGCTGGCCCGACACGGTCAGTTAGTGTCCCCCATTAAAATGATCCCCCTCGGTCAGTTAGTGTCCCCCATTAAAATGATCCCCCTCGGTCAGTTAGTGTCCCCCATTAAAATGATCCCCCTCTGTCAGTTAGTGTCCCCCATTAAAATGATCCCCCTCGGTCAGTTAGTGTCCCCCGTTAAAATGATCCCCCTCGGTCAGTTAGTGTCCCCCGTTAAAATAATCCCCCTCTGTCAGTTAGTGTCCCCCATTAAAATGATCCCCCTCGGCCAGTTAGTGTCCCCCATTAAAATGATCCCCCTCGGTTGTAAATCTCCTCATCTGAAGCACGTTGTGTCTTTCAGACGGCAAGTGTTTATGGTCATGAAGAACAACGAGGATCTGAATCTAGTTTTCAGTTTCTGGATTGATGATTTTTCGTACACTATCCATGTGACAACAGACACACTTAAATGTTTTGGAAGTGGGGCAGAGGGACACCTGGTCCGCTCATGTCCACAGAGAGAGGGAGACCATCAGGCTGCTCCGCCTGCAGCAGAGACTCCCGTCAGAGCTGACGGTCAGCCTGCAGCACAGACACACACAGACACACACACACACACTGACACACCAAACACACACACAGACACACACACTGACACACCACACACACACACACAGACACACACACTGACACACACACTGACACACCACACACACACACACACTGACACACCAAACACACACACAGACACACACACTGACACACCAAACACACACACAGACACACACACTGACACACCACACACACACACTGACACACCAAACACACACACAGACACACACACTGACACACCAAACACACACACAGACACACACACTGACACACCACACACACACACTGACACACCAAACACACACACAGACACACACACTGACACACCACACACACACACAGACATACAGACAGACATACAGACAGACATGGAGGCGGGTGGAAGCAGGGCAGACAGTGAACATGAGGATTTAAATGTGCAGACTGAAGCTGCAGGAATCCTTCTAACTCAGCCGGAGGTCAGTGGGGAGGCTGAGCTGAAGGAGATGGTCGGCCAGACTGCAACCAGAGTGGCTGAGTCTGTGTTGGACTTTGAAGAGAATGTGTTGGATGAAGATGTGTTAAAGTTGTCTGTGAAAAGGAAAAGTACAGATACAAAAGTTAATGATAATGATGAAAATAATAAAAAAAAATGTCAAAGAAAGAGCAGAAGGTGCTTTCCCAGTCCTGAAACACACAGAGTGACGCCCAGCAGACACAGGAGAGTGACGGTGAGGAAGATGACATGCAGGTTGAGATGCAGAGTGGATACTCAGTTCAGAGGGTCCCAACCTTCCCCAAACAAACAAAGGGGATGAGGGCGGTTAAGATCGAGGAGTATTTCCCTGATTTACAGCTTTTCCATGACTCTGTCAGATATCTCATGAAAAATACAGCTGACATAGAGCCGGCTCCTTTCACAGATCCAGAGATATTCAGACTGAAAAAGATGTTAATGAAGGTTAGAGCACAATTAGCCAACGATGTATGAATGTATTTTTTTCCTTTTTTTCTTTCTTTTGTTTTTTCATAAAGCTGGGATCTTTAAATATCAATGGTGCTCGTGAGGAGGCCACTCTGTTTACTCTCTTAAAAAATAAAAAGTTAAATGTGATGTTTCTGCAGGAAACCCACAGTAGTCCTGACAATGAGTGTGATTGGAAGAAGGAATGGAGTGGGGAGGTTTTTTCTCAGTCACAAGAGCAGTAACAGTGGGGGGGTGGCTATTCTCTTCTCCAGAGACCTCTTACCTTTCTCCTGTACTGTGGAAGAAATAGTACCAGGTCGTTTGTTAAAATTGAACACTGTTTGAAAAAAACCAAAATGGTGTTTATAAATGTATATGCTCCAACTGTGGGTCTGGAAAGGATAGTCTTCTTGGACGTCCTCATAAATGTTCTGAGTAAATGTAATAGTGACGAGTATTTGTCTCTTGGAGGTGATTTCAATTGTACGGAGCAGCCTTTGTTAGACAGGAACCATCAGGAGCCACACGCTGCCTCGACCTCCTGCCTCCTTAAACTAATTGAACAGTTTGAACTGTGTGATGCCTGGAGACATTTTCATAAAGAGCAGTGGCAGTTTACCTGGGTCGACACCAAGGATAACCTGTTGTCTTTGGCCAGGCTAGACAGAGTGTACTGCTTCAAGCATCATACTAGTGTGTTTAAAAGTTGTGTAATTTGTCCTGTAGGTTTTTCAGACCATTCTATTGTACAGTGTTCTGTATTTATTAAAGATGTCAGGTGTAAGAGTGCATACTGGCATTTTAACATCACTCTTTTATCTGATCATGGTTTTAAAAATGCTTTTATTTTTTTCTGGAGACAGTACAGAAGGACTAAGTCTGAATACAGCTGCAGTCTACAGTGCAGCAGTGGTGGGATGTAGGCAAGGTAAAAATTAAACAGCTTTGTCTACAGTACACTCTCAATGTCACCAAGGACATGGCCCGGTCTATGAGAGCTCTGGAGAGAGAAGTGGTGGAGCTGCAGGAACTAGCAGACTCCACAGGAGAAAGAGAACATATTCAGGTTCTCAAAAGTAAAAGATCAGCTCTGTCTGACCTGCTGGGTTTCTCTGCTCAGGGTGCTCTGGTCCGCTCTCGTTTCCAGAGCATAGCTCAAATGGATGCTCCCTCTCACTTTTTCTTCAGCCTGGAGCAGAAGAACGGTCAGAGGAGGCTGATCCACTCTCTGCGCTCTCAGAGCAGAGAGTGAAAGAAAAGACAAAGGTAGTATGTAGAGACATGCTGTGTTCCAATACCCATACTTACCGTACTCACTATACTTAGTTTGAGTACGCAGGGTGTTCCGATTCCGATCGCGGCGAAAAGAAGTGTACTTAAAGGACCCGGATGTTGCACTCATAACGGTCAAAACGTTGAGTGTGGAACGATGTACACTATACGCACTCAACGGCCGCCATCTTGTCTACGTAGCGGAAGAGGCGGAGCCAGGCAGAGCCGCTCAGCTCGGAAAAAAATGTTTGTAATGGCGGCCGAGACAACAGCGCCTACAGCTCCCGCAGCTCCCGAACCCTACAGATGTAAGTTTTGTCGTACATATTCATATTTACAATCGCCTCTGAATAGTTTACTAATGTATTGACATGTATTAACACTGCGCTTGTTTTTGTTATCGTCCCGTTTCGCATGCTACTTCTTGTAATCCGTTAGGAGCTAGCTCGAAATATAGCAAACAAGGTGTGATTTGCCTCGGTATTTTTCTTGTGGATGCATTATGTGTTTGTAAATGTTTTGATAGTAATTGCATATGCGACTTTAAATGAAAGTCAATACGTTATTTCACTTGAACAGTAGTAACATTAGTGGTCTTGAAGACATGTCACCGCGCCAGCTGGGTTTTTGTGATCACGTTAGCCAGGGCCACCTTAACCTAATGTTAGGCCCCGGGGCTGAGAGATTTGTAGGCCCCCCATCCCCTCGATTTATAGAGTCTCATTTAAAAAAAAGTGTGATATCTAGGTAATCTACGTCACAAAATGCATTAGTTTCTTTCGAGACATACAACAGTGAGTTTCCCCTCTTTGAGTCAGAAAACACAATAATATTGTTATTAACATATCACTGAGCCCACTTGAGAATAAACACAAGACACTTTATTTAACAACCACACACAGCAACTTATGGTGATAATAAAACCAAAATGTATGAAAGGATGATTTTAAACAATGTTATGATGATATCACCATCCATCACCTGTCTGCACAAACATACAATCAAACAAACAATAACTTATTAACTTAATAACAACAGCATAAGCATAAGAAAAGCAACAGATCAAAGTAGGAGCCTCTTCTCTGGCCTCAGTGGGCCCTGTGAACAATCATCATGCACCTACAAAGACACACAAACACACTCCATTCAGCACCATGGCCTAATGCCAGGTACCAAAAAGATTAAACTGAGCAACATTAATAGAAGATTTGCAGTATAATCTAGACAAACATCTAAGCAAATATGCATTTCAAAAACAATGCACAACCACCAGTGGTGGAATGTAACTAAGTACATTTACTCAAGTACTGTAATTAAGTACAATTTTTAGGTATTTGTACTTTACTTGAGTATTTCCATTTTATGTAACTTTTTACTTCTACTCCACTGCATTTTTAGGCAAATATTGTACTTTTTACTCTAGGATTTAGCTGCCAGCTTTAGTTACTTTTCAGGTCGAGATTTAACATAAAACATATGATCAATGTAAAGTGATTATACGTTTTCTTAATTAAATCTTTTAACAGTATATTAAGTAATTAAGTGAGCCCAATCTTTACAAAATTAAAACACTGCATACTTTAAATCACCAAAACAAATAATGTAATAATATATTTAGAATATATAAAACAATCATAGTGGGTCCATTCTACATAACCCGAGTACTTTTACTTTTCATACTTTAAGTAGATTTTGATGTTGATACTTTTCTACTTTTACTTCAGTAAGTTTTGAATGCAGAACTTTTACTGTAGTGGAGTAATTTCACAGTGTGGTATTAGTACTTTTACTTAAGTAAGGGATCTGAATACTTTTTCCACCACTGACAACCACAACAGTTTAAAACCTGCACAAGCTATCAAACGCAGTACCTGCTGATGGTGAATAACAGAGCCATTCTCTGGGCACACACTCTCCGTTACTCAGTTTGCGTTTAAAATGCATTTTTGAGAAAAATCTTCTGCTGTTTATACTGGCGTTCCGATGCTGACACGTTAGCGTCTTTATTTTGACAGGACTCCGGTCCCATTTTCGCCCTAAAAGCGCTCACTTTTGGGTCATTGTTGTTTCCCCAGCGGCCCGGGTCACTGTTGTACGGGTCATCTGACTCGTCTCGGTCTCCCCCTGACTGGTTTGCAGCCTGGTCCTCTCTCTGGGGCTCGTGTGCTCCCCCCTCCTCCTCCCCTCCACTGCTGCGGGCGGTCCCCTGCTCCTCTCCCGCTACATCCACCTGCCTTCGCGGCCTGCACATCTTCCTCCGCTCCCCCCGGTGTGTGGGACAGCGACCCATGCAGCGACCTACCTCCGGTGCTTAATTTTTCCACTCAATCTATGATTGACAGTCATAGAGGGACACGCCCCAGAACTAACTATAGACATTCTGATAGGTAAGCCCACCCGCCATAGGATATGGGGGCACGTGGGTCACCCCTTATTTAGATCAATCAGCAGCCACGTAAGTTACGTTACATTGCGTGACGTAACGTGCGATTAGAGTGATTGACAGAAAACCTGACAAGTTACAAAACAATGTGACCTTTTCAGCTCATCATGGGAGGCCCCTTAACTTGGGAGGCCCCTGGGCTTCAGCCCAGGTAAGCCCGTGCATTAAAGCGGCCTTGACGTTAGCACTAGCTACCCTGCGGTATGGAAATGTGAAACTTAAGTTTGGAGTTCGTTAAATGAGAAACCATTTTCGTATTGGTGTCGGTCTTGTACTTCAATATAGGGACCGATGAGGACACGGTCGCATTCGTGCGGTGGCCCACAGCAACATATTCAGTGGTGGGAGAACCACCAACGCTGCTGGATACAAGTAAGTGCAAAAAAAAGCTCCGTCTGCTATCACGCCAAAACAACTGTTTCATTCAACAGCTACAGCTCAGGAAAACATCCACTGAGATACATTTTCCACAGAGAAATTGGTGTGAGGATTCCACCTACCAATACACTGCCAAAATCATGAAGCTTAACAAGTATTTTCTTCTTATATCCAGCAATAGTATCTTAAATATATTGTTTTGAGTATAATTTACCTACTGACCATAGCTTTATGTGCTTATTTAATTATTTTATTGTTGAAAGAGTTCTTTTTAGGATTGACATTGTGAGCTTTTTCATGCTTTTCAATCTTTTCATCTGTTGAATATGGTGAGGGTTTTTTTCCAAGTATTTCCGGCTTATTTTAATGTTACTACAGTCTGGCTTTTCAAGCCACAATTGCTGAAAATAAGTATATTTGTATTTATTTCAAGACATCGTTGTTTTTTCCAGTTTCTAGATATTTTTTACTTATTTAAAGAATTCTTACAAAGAAACATTTACTTACTGCACTGGCAGATAATTTGACTTGTTTCAAGCATTTTTTGGCTAAATTCTAGTTATTTATTTATTTATTATTTTTTGTCAGTTGGTTTTTGCAGTGTATGCACACACACACTTCAGCATTGATCTATTTTATTTTTTAGCAGTGTTTTTTATTTTTTTATTTAACCTTTATTTAACCAGGTCGGTCCCACTGAGACACAAAGACCTCTTTTTCAGGGGAAGCCTGGCCAAGTGTGAATCATCAGAGGCCCCACGATACGATTCTATCTATACCTATTGATAGTCTAGCAGTATATTTATCAAATGAAAATCGCTTGTTATTTGCTCAGTCTGTAGAATGATGTGTTGTACTAATACTATTGTGTTTATGTGCCTCTATTACATGTTAACCAGAGTGTTCCTAGAAGAGAGAGGACTGGTGGGGAGGGTCACCACCTCATTCTTGAAGAAAAAGTGGGAAAACCTCAAACAGAAATACAAGGTTTGTCTTTTTTCACATCATGCCTTACGTCCTTGCCAGGCTTTACAGATTCTCTGAGCAGTCATTTCTACATAGCAGTTGAACTGAAAAATACAAAAGTATGAATAACCTTTTTTTTCTTCATGAAATTGATCATAACCAAAACTATTTTTTAGCTCTGTGGGCACTGATGTAATATATTATTGAAGATATTTTAAGATATTTCTACAACATAGGGTTTCAGAACTATGAGCTTTTCAACGGTGTTACGGCTGTATGTTTTGTTGTTCTTACTACATAGGATCTTAAGAACCCCCCGACTGGTGTGAGCACAGAGGGGGGTGAGACCACTGCCGCGTCCTGGAAGTGGTTTGATTTGATGCACGAGGCAATTGGGGACAGGCCGTCTGTGACGCCACCTGTCCTCATTGCCACGTGTGCCCAGGGCGCGGTAGTGTTCACACCCCCCACTGTGCTCACACCAGAAAGGGCTAGTGTTGAGGCAGCAGAGGAGGAGCCCACAACTTCCAGAACCTCCACAGCGTCCACCCCCAAAAGGCGGCGGGTGGACGTTGTGGAGGTGCTCCAGGACCTGCGGAGCCAGGATGAGCAGGAGTGGAGGGAGATGAAAGAAGAAGAGCGGCAGAGAGAGGAGAGGAAAGAGGCAGAACAGGCCAGGCAGGCAGCTGAGAGAGAGCGAATAGAAGAGAGGAGGTACAGAGAGTTGGTTGAGAGGCAGGAGAGGTGCCACCAGGAGGCAATGGCCAGGGAGGAAAGGTGGAGAGAGGAGGTGAGAGCCAGAGATGAGAGGAGGGACCAGGAAGCTGCAGCCAGGGAGGAGCGCTTCTTGGCCATCCTGGAGAGGCTGGCAAAAAAATGAACTTTTTTTATATTGATCTGTTTCGTTGTTTTTACTGTTCAGGTGTTAATAATGTAAATGTAAATAATTTAAGTTATGTTCTTGTTGTGAATATTTTATATGTTAAATAATGAATGTTTTATGTTAAATAAATAAATAAATGTTCATACACAGGTGTTGAAATTGGCCAAATTATTTAATTAAATGTAATCATGGTCAGGTGCATGACATAACGCTGCCATTCTATTTCGCTCCTCAGCTCCAGAGACGGTGCCTGGGGGTGCTGCCTCCCGTCCTGGATCCTCTTCCTCTGCTGCTCCAGCCTCGCCGTCCTCACCGTCCTCACCGTCCTCAGGGTCCAGCAGGTCTCCCCGGCTCAGGCAGATGTTGTGGAGGATGGTGCAGCAGAGGATGACCTCCGGGACGAACAGGATGTCCACCTCCAGCGCCTTAAAAAATATGGCCCTCCATCTTGTCTTCAAGATCCCGAAGGCCCGCTCCACCACCACTCGGGCCTTTGTCAGCCGGCTGTTGAAGGCGGTAGGGGGTCATCAGGGTCATGGGGTAGCAGAGGGAGGGGTACCCACCATCACCAATGAGGCAGTACCCTGGTGGAGGGTACTGCTTCTCTAGATACAAGGGGCTGTTTTTCAGTACCTGTGAATCATGAATCACACATCAATGAATTTTGCTTTGTGGTCAACCACCGCCTGAAGCTGGACAGAGTGGAACAGCTTCCGGTTCAGGTAGCAGTCGGAAGCTTGGGAAGGGGGCTTGACCCTCACATGGCAGTCATCTATGCTGCCCACCACCCGGTTGAAGGCCGCCGACCCTGCCATCCGTGCAAATCCTGCACCCACAGTCGCCAACTCCTCCTCTGTTGGATGACGAACCGTTTGCTCACACAGCGAGGCAATTTTGGCGCTGGTGGTGTGGACGGCACGGTGGACTGATGTCCTCGGCATGTCGAAGGCCCGTGAGACCACACGGTACGATGTACCACTGGCCAACCAGAACAGGAACACCAGGCAGGCAATCTCCTGATCCCAGCCGTGGTCTCCGTTGCCCCCCATAGCTTCCATAAGGGCATGGAAGGACCCCCTGGACAAGCGGAAGTCCACCCGCAGGTCACTCTAGCCATCAAAATACAGCCTGAGGATCGGCACTGTAGCATTCAGCTGAGCATACCGCCTGGGAGGCTGTAAGACATTAATTCATGAATTATATGTTTATTATTGAAGTTTGTTATTTAATTATTATTTGTATTTAATAAAAATCAGTTCTCTCTAAGTTGATGTGTTTTCTTTTGCATTGCACTTCTATTAGGCTACTATTGGAACTATTGTGTACAGTAAATACTGCTAATGTTGCCTATTACATATTTTAGTATTGAAGTTGTTTTTTAAGAAAGATAGGTAATTATGCACATTATACAATGACAATCAAAGCCTCTTTGAAGTGATCTGTTATGTATTTTCACACAGTGACCTGGGTATGTAAAATGTTTGCATTTTTAATTCAAGAATGAAGGCTCCACATGGTAAGAACTTTAAAGTAGAGATAACTATAACTTAAATTACATTTCTAAATATTAAAAACAAATGCAGTTTTTGCAATATGGAACCAGAAACCTTAACTCATTTATTCTACCACTGTACCCAATCTACCAATTTCTGGACCCAACTAGAACAATATATAGTGTGTAAAATCAAGATGAACATCTTCATTTACTGTAAAAGTGTAATTATGTAGGTTTAAATCACACCTACCGGAGCATTGTCTGTCAACAGGAGGAGTAGATAACGTTGCTGACGACGGCGGCGCATTCTCCACATTTGCTGCGTTAACGGAGCCATATTGCTGGATTGTAGAAGTACAGATAAAACAACACAAAGGGTATTTTTTTCGCCGTTCAAAGCGGGAAGTTTTTCGCGAGTGACGAGCCGCGGCGGCTGTCGCGAGCGTAATTTCCGGTAAGTGCACCACGGAGTATGAGAGAGACAGACTGTCTCTACATACTACCTTTGTCTTTTTTTTTTTTTTACATATCTCCTCAAACATGATTCAGTACTTTTACTCCCAATATCAGATATATAGTCCAGGAGAAGTTCAATGGCTTCAATGACTGACTTTGAGTTGTTCACAGAGAGGAAGGTGGCCTTTTACACAGCTCTGACTGATGCAGGACCTGTTGGACCATTCAACACAGACACCACACTGAAATACAGCAAAGTCATCACCAACATTGGCAATGCTTACAATCCATCTACAGGTAATTTACTGCAGCTCACATCAACATGTTTAATCATGTAAATCTACATTTGTGACTGTTTTTCATTTTCTGCTCTGCAGGTTTCTTCACAGCTCCAGTCAGAGGGGTCTACTACTTCCTGTTCACTATGGGTGGTTCCCGAACAGGTTACATGGGTGTCAAGGTGTACAAGAACAACCAGAGGATCATGTGGAATCATGAGTATAAAACTGGAAATTGGAAATACATGACTAACTCTGTTGTCTTGGAGCTGATGGCAGGAGATGAAATCCACCTCGTTCTCCCATCAGAATATTCTCTCCATGACGGTGCAAACAACCAGAACACCTTCAGTGGCTCCCTCCTCTTCACACTGTGAGGATCCTTCAGCTGCTGTCTGACTCCTTATTGGCTACACTGTGATTTACTGCATGTACCAAATAATGAGATTCTGCCTCTGACTTCTCTGTTGTGTCATCACATGAAAGCAACATTGAAATAAATCTGTGAAGCATTCAGAAAACAATGTTTAATCCCTGTGATTCTCCACTTTGTTCTCCCTGACGGTTCCTCTCCTCCCTCTCTGTCTCCCTCTACCTCTTCTGTGTGTTCAGACACCAGCTTTAGAAATATCATACTTCACATCTTAAATATAGGCATTATTGTCATTTTAGCCTCAGTTTAAATCAAGTGTGCTGCAGACATGAAAGGGTTACTGTCCTGAAAGCTGTTATCCAATCAGATGTTTTTGCTGTTGTCTCTAGGCAGACAAACATTAACGTTCCTCCCTTTCTGTCGGGGCACGAGTTAATACAGAGCTACATGCTGTCAAAGTGCAGAGTCAGCACTATTTTATGGTTCAGGTCAGCTGAACTTGTTTTAAACAACTGAATAAATGTAAATACTTATAAATATATAGAGATTTTAAACATTTTATGGTTTAAACAAATACATACAGATTGTTAGCATTATTTTTTTTTTGTAAAATGAATATATTATCACTTGTGTCACTTGTTTAAATGGCATTACTTTACTTACTTAGCATTTACTGCTTACTTTTTATTTTCCAAAGCAGATCAACAGTTTTACAAACAGTTTACAGGGACACAGAGTTAAAGCTGCCAGACTCCATTGACAAAAACAATATTTTCACCTCACAGAACACGGCAGTTTGATCTGGCTCAGGCTGCAGGTTTTCCTTTCAGAACATCTTAAACATAAATATTTTATATTAAATATATTTGTTAAACAGTCACCGTCAATAATAAACCACTTTGCTAACTGCAGGTCCACCATGTCTTCATTAGGCACAAAAAAATGTCTTTACTGTCAGGCTGGACATGATACATGACAACCAGAGGTGGAAGAAGTATTCAGATCTTTACTGCAGTAAAAGTACTAATACCACACTGTGGAAATACTCCAATACAAGTAAAAGTCCTGCATCCAAACCTTACTGAAGTAAAGACATTATCCCTTACATAACTTATTGTCGAGAACTTGACTGAGGGACAGGGACTCAGAAGCAAAACTCAGAAGCCGGCAATATGGTTAACAAAACATTTTTCATATGGCGCGCCCCCTAGCAGCAGCCCGTGCACCCCCGAGGGTCCACGCACCACACTTTGGGAATCCCTGGGTTAGATGATTAAGGGAAAATGTAAATGATGTCACTCAGATCAAAGCTACACTCAGGAATGATCCGCCTCACGTGGGACTGATGAAAATGACAAACGATGTAAAAGTGTTTCTTGCTGACAGACTCTTCTGTTTGTTTTTTACTTTAATAATATCCATAATAAATCTGAATGGTGGAAATAACAGATCTTGGAAGGAAAAAAAGCTTCTCGAACAAACTTTCTTTTCATTTATTATAAATGTAGAAATGTTTGTGGTCTTTTTGTTGTTTTATTTTGCTACGTGTTTTAGTTTGAAATGTTCAATTTGAGCTCAGTGAAGCACTTTAAATAAGCACTTATATATATAAAAATCATTCACATGATATGAAAGTTATGGAGAGTGATAAAAGGTGACCTTATGGTGTTAAAGGTGACACAATTAAAAATGTGGGTGCACCTAAATTTGGTGCTGGTGTGCTTAACTTTTTTTTTTTTTTTAGGTGCACCAGCACAAAATTTAAGGTGCACCCAAATTTTGGAGTTCAGTGCAACTGATGCAAAAAGTTAGTCTGGAGCCCTGTGAATGTCTATTTTAACATATTTCCAAGAAAATAAACTTATCAAAATTCGTATCAGACCAAAAATAAACATTTTCCTGTTTTCTACAACCGTCACGGACCATGACACTTAAATATTTACACACTGAACGCACTTTTAGCTTCCGAACCACATATCACAGGGGATTCATATTAGTTTACAGACATCTGTAGTCAGGTAAAAAGTGAGGAACTCACCTGTAAATAGAACAGAAACCAGTGAAGCAGAGGGGTATTCCAGAAAGCAGGTTCAACAACCTCTGAGTCTATCCCTGAACTCTGAGATGACTTACCCTGAGATGGGAAACTCTGGGTATCCGGTTCCAGAACAGCTGATCTGAGTTAGTTCAATCATCTCTGAGTATGTCAGCCTCGGGTTACGCGCGTGCACAACCACTATAAAAAGCCATCATCAATGGAGCCCCGATTCCACGAGTCACCATGACAACGGAAAAAAAACAAAGATCGACCTATTTCACCGCGGTAGAGTTGGAGATACTCATGCAGTCCTACGGCGAGTATGAGCACATATTTCGCCGAAAAAGTAACACGGCTGCAGCAGCGAAGGAGAGAGAGACTGCATGGGAGAAAATTGCTGCCCGAGTCAACGCGTAAGTTTGAATGTAACACTGACGTAACATTTAACCGTAAGATCGTAGCATTGCCTATAGTTATGATCATAAGTAGGAATTAAATCTAATTTTCATTTAGGTGCAATCCAACAGGAGAAAGGAGGACTTGGAGGCAGTTAAAAATGAAACATAAAAACATTATTCAAAAAGGTAAGACATATTTTGCTAGGCTATGATTGCACCTCACTTAGATTTTTATTTTATTTTTTTAAATTGACTTAGGCTATTAAACAAAGTAAATATTAATTCAGTGGCTACTTCAAATAGTAATTTAAACCCCTAACAAAATGTTGTTTTTCAACGTCCTCTCACTTAATACTCCACTTAGTAGATTAACACTTTATACACATCGAAACACATTTATATTTTATATCTATTGAAGTTATTTAAAATGTGACGCTGTAGCCTACACCAACGCTCATTAAAATATTCGCGACGTAAAACATTTCTAATCAAAACGGCCTCGATGTCGATCGGATTTCTAAGAAAGGGGCAATCCATATCTAACCGCTTTCTTCGTGTGGGAGGAGACAGGTAGAAACTCTGGGGTTTTTATAGTAAACCTGCAGCGAGCAGGTTATGTTCACAGAGTACGTCACCGCAGTAACGGACCCAGAGTTTAAGTTACCTCTCTTTCTGGAACGGATAACCTCAGAGTTTCCCTCATCTCAGGGTTAACAAGCTCAGAGTTTTCACATAACCCGCTTTCTGGAATACCCCCCAGGACAACTGTTGCTGCTCCTCCTCTCATCTGGATGATGAGCCCAGCTCCCAGGAGGCATTGCAAGGAGCCCAGTGACGCTGCTGGTCAGTGCTGCCACCCAGCGGCCAGTTCACGCTACAGCAGCTCACTGGGAGCTTCTGTCATTTATCATTCTTAGACAATAAAATCACATAATACAACTGCTATGAACACAAAAATAATAAAAATAATATCTCAACAAAACACTTATTTTGTGAGTATCACATATCCATATACATGTGTGTGTGTGTGTGTGTGTGTGTGTGTGTGTGTGTGTGTAAATATATATACATAAATACACACACACCTATATGTATATATTTGAATGAATATAAAGTTCAGAGTGTTGCACCATCAAACACAAAAGTCTCAATAAACCCAAAAAGAAGCAAGTTAACGGATTCCCTGTGAGTGACCCGGGACAAACAGACATTACATTATTAATTATCACATAAAAACGTGATCTAAAGGTTTAATTTACCTTTTTAACGCATTTTAAAAGGCGAACGTCTGTCGGTTACATGAAGTGAACGGCTACAAACCTGCTCAGCTCGCTCGTTTTAAAGTTGATCTCGCCGAGTATCTGTCTTTAAAAGCACTTTGATCCAAAAACAGTGGATTTAATGAGTAATAATGAGTCAGATAAACGGTGCCGTGCTGTCCGGAGGTGTTTCTCTGCTCCGGTGTCGCTGCTTTCTCTGCGGAAATCCACAAAAGTGAAATATTAAGTTAGACGGCGGGAAAACATTCTGCTGGGAGACGATTCACGTCACAACACCGAGACGGTTATAACTCAACGGCAGAGGTGTTGTGGAGAGAAAGGTTGCCTCTCTGTCTCACAGCTCACTCTCGCGAGATCTGTCAACACACATAGCGTTTCACAAAGTCTCGCGAGACTGTGTCAAACCTTGTCACATCATTGATAAACAGCAGGAACAGGCAGTAAACTATTATAACTCTTAACTAGAAAATTTCCTCTGGGGAAATTTTGAAAGGGCCACGGGGGCTATTGCCGGTGTGTGTACACTATGATGAGATTCTTCAGAGATTTAAAACTATGCCCTTTAACCTCAAAGTGTGTGTGTGTGTGTGTGTGTGTGTGTGTGTGAGAGAGAGAAACATGTATGTGGAGGAGTGTGCGCGCATACGCGCGCATTTGTGTGTGCGTGTGTGTGTAGTGAAAATCGCATAAAGTTACCTATGTGTGTAATTAAAATCACAAAGTTATCTGTGTGTGCGTGTTTGAAGCAGGTGTATGCATGTGTGAGGAGTGTGTGCACTTACGCGCATGTGTGTGTGTGTGTGTGTATCTGTAACTGTAATCACATCAAAGATCAAAGCAATCAACAGAATTAACTGATACCACCTGTTAAAGTTCCGAAAGAGTGACAGCAGCCAGAGGTGGACAGACTGGAATTTCTGGCCTCGAACAGAAAGCATTTTTGGCAAAACCATAATACCTATCATTGATTCGACTTCACTTTGAGCGTCCTGAGTTCTTCCTGAACGTCTACGTATGTTTTTATTTCAGAAAAATGAAAAAATAGCTTTGTTAGAGCAATCTAAAAAAACGTTTCCATATCCCTTTTTCAAATATCTCCCTGCGTTTTTAATATGGGACCCAATGAGGCTGTTGGTGGTGCTGGTGGATCATCTGTGCGTCCTACGCCCAAACTATAACTCTGACAGCTTTACCAGAGGATTGTGAGTGAGAAGACACATTTTCCTACGTTTCTATGCAACTCTTCAAGTTGTAGGACTAGTAGCGGGACGAAATTGCGTCCGCAAGAGGAAGAAGAAGAAATCCACAGTATAACAGTAGTGCAGCACTGGTCCCTACAGCTATTGCTGTATGGGACCAGTGCTCGGTGCAATTGCCCCGAGGCCCTAATAAAGCCTAAAATATAAATCTCAGAGATTATGAAACTTTATAAAAGATTATAGATCACAGAGGCCATTTATTGTTAAAATCATCAGTATTATGGAAAGTGTTCTCTATTATCTCCATGAAAAAGAAAATGCCAAATAAATCATCACACAAGTAAATTATGACAAATATAAAGAAACAGACAACTTGTGAAATAATTCAAGAAATTTATTAAATTCATTGCAGACATTATTATGTTATTTCATCATACATTTTCACAGCAACATTACTTTGTTTGATATTATTTTATTTCATTATAAACTACACAACACAACATATGAAGCTGAAGGAACCAAATATCTGATCTCATCATAAAGAATATGTGTAATCTAATCTTATTAATATTATCAATGAAGTGTCAGAAAATAGTGTAAAATCTGTTTTAAATCCCCACAGCACACACACATAAATTCAAAAGTCTTGTTTAATAATAATAATAATAATAATAATAATAATAATAATAAACCAACACGTTTAAATATGAGTAAATATAAGTTTATGACCATATATGACAAAGAAAAGCATTAAATGTTCATATTTGAAAAGCCAGAACTGTTTGGCATGTTTTGATGCGAAATATTAACTTAAATGAAGAAAGATGTTTTTACTCATGAAAGTAGATTTGAATGATTCAACACAACATTAAAGTTTAAAGGTGTATTTTCACTGGAGTTGATTCCAGTCAGATCTCATTTATATTATCTTACCTATAAAATGTGAAAAATAATAAAACATTGCCTGTTATAATTTCCCACAGCCCAAACAGATCAATTCAAATGTCTTGTTTTAATAAACCGACAGTCTCTCTACGTTTAAATATCAGTAAATATAAGTTTATGAGCAATAAAAGATTAAATCTTTAAACTGGAGAAGCTGGAACCAGCAGATATTTGACATTTGAGCTTGTAAAATGACTAAACTGATTATTTGATTATAAAAACAGCTGCAACGAGTCGATTAATCAGCTAATTGTTGCAGCTCTATTCTCACACATCACACAAAGACTCTGACCCCTTTTCCACCAGAGCCGGTTTCAGGCCGGTGCCCAATTGAAAACAGTTCTTTGGTTTTCCACCGCCAAAGAACCAGTTCCCAGCCGGGAAAACTGGTTCCACTACGGCACCAACTGTCTGCTGGTGTTGAACTGTGAACTGCTTATATCAGGGGCTGGGGGCGGGGCTGGGGGCGGGGCTATCTGACCAACAAGACCAACTCGGCCCGTTGAGAGACACCAACTAAAACGTGTTTCATTCATTTATTTGATTTGTTTAATTGCAATGTGATTGATAGCGTTAGCTAACAACAAAGTCCAACATTAGCATGTTACGTTGAGTGTTAATCAGAATGTATTGGGCGTCCATAGTGATCTAGATGAGCAGCAGATGTGCTGTAGAGACATGTAGTCTGTTGTTGTTATACTGGCTGAGAGGACGGAGACATACAGACGTTAACAGAGACGTAATGACCAGGCTCTCTGTGGAAAAGAAAACAGGTTCAGAGCTGGTTCACAAGTGGAACCAACTGTGAACCAGCACTAGCACCGGCTCCAAACGCTCCTGAAACTGCTTTGGTCCAAAAGGGGTATCTGAGTAAAGAAACACACTTTTCTGATTCACAGCAAATCTAAATTAAAGCTCCACCTTTCTGGTCTTCTTCTTCTCCTTGTGGAAGGCTTTTCCATCTGCCTGCTTCCTAAAGCTCAGTGTGACGTCGTCATTCACCCCCTGGGCCTTCAGCTTCTGTTTGAACTGAGAAACATTATTACTCACACAGAGAGATTACATTCTGCATTCTTCTTTACATTTCATCCTCTGGAAGCTCTTTTTCACACTTTGTTTCCTCACATGATAGTTGGTGACTTTCCCTGTTTCTTCTCCTGTAAACGCTCGGGCTTTTCTCACATTGCTGGATTGTATTTGGACATTTTCTTGGTGTGTTTGGTGGCAGATAGAAGTTTATTATTAAAGTTTATTATTAAAGCCCGAGCACTGACAGTGTGAGGACCCTGTTGAAATTGGTCCATTTATTATTATTCTCTTCAATGAAACACCTTTTTGGGGTCTTTATCATATTAAAAAACTCACCAAACTTGGAGCATTGGTCAAAATGACTCAGTAGCGCCCCCTAGAACATTTAAACGGAGCAACATCCTATGGGGAACATTCACGTAAATGAATAAAATTTGGTACAAATATCCATCCATCCATTTTCTTCCGCGGATAAGCGGAAGAAAATGTATGGATGGATGGATATTTATCATGGGGAAACGCACCAAAAAGCCTCTTGGACCAATACCCCAAATTCAACAGGAAGTCGGCCATCTTGGATCGATTATCGCATTTTCCAACGTTTTTCACCATTTCCACGTCGAATACTTTTACGAACTCCTCCTACAGATTTAACCCGATCGACTTCAACCTTGGTCAGTAGCCCCGCCCCCTTAACTTGACCCCGCCCCTTTAATAATCTGGCCTGTTTGTTGTAGGTTCTATTGGGACGCGGCCAACGATGGCTGGGCCTGGCGCTTTTATTTTATTTTATTATTTGAAATGTCTCTTTATCTGTTTCCTCCTCAGACTGTTTCTTTTACTGCTTTCATGTGAATTCACTCTCTGAGGGTCAATAAAGTTTCATCTTGATGCTTCCAACAGTCATTTGTTGCTCAGTTTTTGCATAAAATGTGAATAAAAAGCAGATTTACCTGCTTCAGCATTGCCTCCATCACAGCAGGGTCGTTGGGGTCCACAGAGCTCCTCAGCCTCAGTCTGAACACTTGCTTTGAACTTGTTTTTGGGGCTTTAAAGAGACAATCAAACATGATGAGTTGAGAGATTTCTGCTCTGATAATAATCAGCATCCTGTTGATATAAAGTGTCCTCAGTTAGTTTTGTCCTGCCTGTGGTCAGTTTAGAGCTATACTGCAGGCCGCCACCAGGGGGCGTTCAGGGGTTTATCAGTCAGTTAGAAGCAGTTACTTCCTCCATCTGTTGATATTCTCACATTGAAGGCAACACAAACTGATTATCTGCAGTTGGTCACACTGCACGCTAACACCAGCATCCTGAGTGTTCACATTTAGTGTCATTTGATGCTTTGATTTTGATTTTGATTTTGATTTGATTTGATGAAAGTAAACCTAAATCTGATATAAATACTGTTTGAATCAGGGGTTACCACTCACCTGGACCGTAGCAGATGAATGCTCTCCTGCTGTTACAGTTGAGGTCTACCCATCTACCAGAGGACCTGAAATCTGCTGCTGCACAAGCCTCCATCCCCTTTTTGTTATCAGGTTGCCCTGGCAACCAGCGTCTGAACGAGGAGTTACTTCCATCGGACCACTTCCAGGAGTCTCTGAAAAGGCCGATCCAGACAAAGTCTACTCCTGCTGCTTGAACCAGCTCCTGGACCTTCTGGTTCTCCGCTTGGTTTCTCACACTGGCCAGGTCTGTGTGGTGTTCTCTGCAGTAGCTCTGGGCCTCAGTCCAGGTCATGGAGTCGTCAGTGAGGACAAAAGTCACATCCAGCTCTGAAAATAGATCCAGAGAAGAGCTGTGCAGAGGCAACATAACACACAACATAGATGCAAACTTTATATTTGAGTTTTTCTGCGTCTGAATATTTTTCTCAGCAGTTTGATGTTTCTTAATGAATGTCAGCATGAAGCTGAAGTCACCGTGGAGCTGTGTGCATATCAACTCCTTTTCTTGCAGCCCTGTTGACTGAGACAGTGACGTGGGATAAAGCTGTTAATGATGGAGCTCTTTATAGAAACCTGCAGCTTCTCACAGTGAAATGAAGGCAGGACTCACGTCCATCTGCTTTAAATGAGCTTCATGTAACTGAAGACAGAGAGGCAAAGAGCAGCAGAGAAGGGGAGAGGTCAACAAGCTCAACTGGTCTGTTTTACCTTCACTCATCAATATTCTCACCTCTCACATCACAGCAGACGGCCTGTTCCTTGTATGTGCATCTGTAATCGTGCCATCCTCCATCAGGATAAATCTCTGTGCAGTCGCCGTAGTTGTCTGGTTGTCCAGGTTCCCATCCTCTGAACTCCTCCTCTCCGTGTTTGTAGAAACTTGTGTCTGACAGTGACCACCCCCAGGTTTTGTACAGCCCGATCCAGGCGATCTGAAACACATATTTGCATTAATAATAATATTCATGTGTCCATATGAACAGTGAAACAGGTTGTGCTTCCTGTAATAATTGCTGTTTATACTGGATATTAAGAGATCCCTTATAATACACGTTCAATGGGGAACTAAATCCTTCGTCCTCATTCAGATTAAAAAACAGATTTTAAAGTTTCTCTGAAGTATCACGGCTCAGATTATAAAACTTTAAATCCACGTGTCACTAACATGATGTCAAAAACATGTTTGAAGGGAAAGAAAGAGGAAAGTGAACTCACAGAGGAAACTCCTGCTGTTTCTGCCGTTCTGTTCAGGGTCTCCACATCCTCCATGCTGTCTATAGTGGCCAGGTCTGTGTATTTCTCTCTGCAGTAACTTTGTGCTTCAGCAAAGTTCTTCTCTTCAGAAATTAAATGGTACTGACGTCCAGCACACAGGCCTGTAGAGACACACATGAATACTGATCACAGTTATGCTGTAAAGAACTTTTATACATGTTCACTTTATAACTTTACAGTTTTATGAAAAATATATAATAAAATAAGTTTTAATATAATAATATAATAAGTTTTAATATAATAACATAAAACACAACATAAAAAAATATATTATTAAATATAACATGATATAAGTTTTAATATAATAATATAAAACACAACATAAAAATATATATTATTAAATATAACATGACATAATAAGTTTAAATATAATATGAAACATAAAATAAGATATAATGTAATATAATAATATATAATATAATATAATAATATATAACATAATATAATAATATATAATATAATAATTTTTAATATAATAATTTAAAAAATAACATAATTTATATCTAATACAACAAAATATCACATCATATAATAATATATAATATAATAATATATAACAGTGGTTGGTGTGCCGTGAGATTTTGTGACAACCACACACTATTAATGCAGTATACAACAATACAAAACATTATTAATTCATGTTTAATTTCCTGTATTATTGCTGTGTGCGTCTCATTTCCCCATACAGAGGCACATTCTATACTAGCCTCAGAATAACTAGTTTTAAAACTCGTCCTCAAAGGGAACCCAGTAGTTTCACCGTATTATCCACAGCTTTCCAGACCAGATTATTTTAAATTATAATGAAATAGTTTTGATGAACACGTTGTGATTCACTACAGCATGTTCATTTTACAGCCCTCTTCCCTTCAGATCAACAGCAGCATGGTGACAGAGAAACGTTCCTCTCTGTCTGTCAGAGAGAAAAAAAAGAGACTCTGACTGGAAGACAGCCAGCAGCCACTTCACGCATGCCTGGTTCATTTACAGACTGGACGCTGAGGAGTT